>NW_022988043.1:6668219-6740719 GCF_902827165.1 Trematomus bernacchii
AAGTTTCCTATTTAACCTTTATTGTTACTGCTAATTAAGAACGGATTAAAAAGAGAAATTGGTGTCTGTTGGGGCTTTGTACTTGATTCAATGAGGAAAATATTTATCTATTAGGGTTATCTCAGCTCCCTACAGCCATGCGACCTTTAAAATGAAATCACTACCATACATAAATGTCCCAATATGCAAGGTTAATGGACTCTATTTTATATGATGCTGAATTGCTACCGTTTCAAAATGTGTATTATTCCTTTGAAACACATTTTCCTAACTGCACTCTTTTTTAGACGGTTGTCACACAGATATAATCTCTGTCTTTAGCTGAGCTTGGGGACTACGACCCAGAAGAGCACCCGTCAGACTACATCAGAGACTTCAAGCTGTTTCCTAAACAGTCCCTGAAACTGGAGAGGAAGATTATGGAGATACACAAGAATGAGCTCAGGTAAAACAGATGTGTGTGTGTGTATGTTTTTGTGTGTGTCGCCTGGTGAGCTTGTTTGTTTTCTGGAGCTGCGTCTTTGTGATCAGTTTACTGTTTGATTGTGATGACAGGCGTGGATGCTCACTCCTGTGATCTGTGTTTTCAAAACAGGCTGTGAAGACAATTTTCCACTGCAAACAAAAAAGCGTTTTCTGTTGTTCTGGGTAGAGACCACATGTGATGATGTCTAGAGATTTGAGGTGCATTGTATTGCAGGAGGTTATTTCAGTTGTAAGTAAATAAAAAAACTGAAATTAATTTTCAGGGCAATGTGCATGTTTTATTCATTCCTGTCGTAGTTTGGACACAGTGCTTGCTACTACAAGATCTTCAGAATCTTCTTCAGAACATTGGGTTGAAATTCAATATAACAGGTTGGATGAAGTAATCAGGCCCTGCTTTTGTCTATAATATCTATAAACCCTGGCATGTTCTCTGCTTGTTTACAGAACTTTGTTGATGTGGAATAAAATACAACACGAGAAATAAACTGATTCAAAAGAGGAGATTAGTGCATGCAGAGGTTGATTCAGAAATGTAATGAAAAAAGTAAATGGAATTGAACTAATAAAGCAGGGAGAGGATACGTTCCTAAATATAAGATCAAATGATAAACAGAGGGAAATTATGGCAAATAACAAGAATGAGCTCAGGTAAAAAACAGATGTGTGTGTGTGTGTTGGTTTGTCTGTGTGTGTATGGTGCGATATACATAAAGCCCCTCCCTCGGGGTGTTTATTTGTATCATAGCTGCAGCTCATAAGTGATATTGTTAGGTTTATGACCGTCACACTTGCAGCGATTATAGAAACAT
Source organism: Trematomus bernacchii (assembly GCF_902827165.1). Lineage (NCBI taxonomy): Eukaryota > Metazoa > Chordata > Actinopteri > Perciformes > Nototheniidae > Trematomus > Trematomus bernacchii. The sequence continues at coordinate 6,669,518 of NW_022988043.1, forward strand.
CAAAGACAAATCCTTCATCTCCCACTGCGCACAGGCAGATGATGCCGAGTGCCCTCTGTCTGCCTGATGGCTCTGACAGAGAGGATTAACAGCATGTAGATTATTACTGAGCCGTAAAAAGACCCTTCAGGTGATTTACAAATGGGGCGGGGTACGTTTGCAATTTGTATTTTGAAGCAGTCATGTAATGGATTTAACATTTGACTTGATGTGCATAGACAGATGTATGTGTGTTCAAGTATAATGTTGATTTATTTGTCTGGCGTCAGAGGATCACTCACTTTCTTGATCTTGCAAGATGGAGTTTTCCTCTTAGACAAATAAGCAGGAAAAGCTTCCCACTGAACACTGTTTATCTGTCTGTTACTGCAAAAGTATAACAGATTATGACAAACCGGGCCAAATGTAATAACTTTTAAATATTTGCTAATGTTTGTAACCCAAACAATATCTTTCCAAGGCACATTCGCATGTTCCCTCACTTTCTGTGAAGGAAGACATTTCATTCAAATCTCAGTCAACCCATAATGCTATTGTACATAAAATAGTGAAAACATAGATCAACTCTACAGGGACATATGCTGACAACATGTGTCATGTGTTGAATTTTAAATAACCCTTTCCTCTTTTGTCCTCTCCTCTCTTTTAGGGGCCAGTGCACTTCGTTTGCAGAGCTGAACATGCTCCAAAGGGCTCACAGCCTCGAGACGTATGGAGTGGACCCTCACCCCTGCAAGGTAACCTTAGGGGAATGCTTTCAGTCTGACTGTGAGGTCTGATGCTGTTGTTAGGGAAAAGACTCCACTGATTAAAGTCATGCAAATCTCTTTCTTAATATTGCCACACTTTAATATCCATTCCTCAGTACTTTGCCCAATGATTGTTGCTTTTTTTAAATCTCACCACCTCATGTGTCCATCTTTATCACATGTTGTTCACTGCTCCTCTCTTTGTATGTGCATTTATACAATATACACAATTATAATCATTTTTATATAATGATTTAAATACTGTAATATGGACAAAGGCAGTTGCTGGTTTGCCTTTACATATTTAACTGAAACCTGTACTGTATACACATGATTCACTTTACCAACAGCCGGCTTTGAGAAAACCTGAGGTCACTAAGAGAGGAGTAATATTGGGTGAGACAGAGGTGAGGAGTGAGGGAAGGTCGAGGTCAGCAGATAATTCCCATTTGCATCTCCTGCAACATTTCAACAAAAAGCAATCTGTTCTGCACAGAAACCATTACTCTCAGGAATCATTGATCGGATAACATCATGGATTCAGAAAGTCAATGTCATCGACTCAATCGTAGTGTTAGTATTGTTTTCCATTTGACACTTTAATGTGCACCTTGCTTTACACTGTAATACTGTGACGGCTTGTACTTTTTTTATTATGTTCCTTGTCACCATTTTAAATTGAATCTGATAAAGAAATCCAATATGTGGGATAACTAGAAACACACTGGAGGACAGGCGTATCAGAGCATGCTGAGCAGATTAACAAGATATTTAAAATCTGTCTATTGGAAAGGATCCTCTTCATCTGCCCTGCTCCGGTTAGTGGGGCTGTTTTCATTTGGTTTGCTGGAAATGGCTGTAGCATCATACATTTGCAGATCTGTCAAGATCAATAATCAGAGAAATGATTAGGAACTGAGAGGGAGCGAGAGATGTACAGAGATAGAGAGGCACAGCAGCAGAGGGACGTCTGATGAGGTGGAGTGACAGGAACATATTGTGTTCTGCTTTTGCTCCAATGTTGTTATCAGTTTCATTTCGCCTCACCATATCAAACCTGTATTTTCTGTGCCTTGGTTTTGACACAAGTTTCTGCAAAATTAGGGGTTGAAGTTTGAAACAAACAAGAGATTTTGTGTAGGCAACATTACCATGGAGATTAATGATGGCTCACAAGCATCCCTGCTGTTAATCCACCTGTACTGTGTGTGTGTGTGTGTGTGTGTGTGTGTGTGTGTGTGTGTGTGTGTGTGTGTGTGTGTGTGTGTGTGTGTGTGTGTGTGTGTGTGTGTGTGTGTGTGTGTGTGTGTGTGTGTGTGTGTGTGTGTGTGTGTGTGTGTGTGTGTGTGTGTATTTATGTGTGTGTGCGTAATTCTGTGTGTGTGTGTGGGTGGGTTTACAGGATTTCACAGGCTCCACAGCTTTTCTCGGGTTCACTGCCACAGGTTTTGTGGTCTTCCAGGGAAACAAGAGGATCCATCTCCTAAAATGGTAGATGTTTGTCCAAAACCCTGTTTATGAAATGTGTATTCTTCATCAAATATAATCATAACAGACTCTTGGTCTTTGTTTAAATCTCAAATGGAGCTGAATATAATATTTAATTTAAGCCATTTAAAATGATGTTCTTTGACTTAAGTTATTATTGTTGTTCCATTGCAACATATGAAACAAATCTGTTTCAAAACTTCAGGATTTTAGGATTTAGCAAAACACAAACAGTTAATCTCTGACAAATGAAATGTAATCATATTGCTCCACTTTAAATCATATCCTGAATAGTAAGGCTATGTTTCTCAGTTGTTAAGTTAAAAGTATTTGTATGTTTTGACCTAATTTGAACCCTGATCATGTTATTAATGATACCATGTTTTGTTTTTGCAGGGCTGATGTTAGCAAGCTGAAGTTTGAAGGAAAAACCTTTTACGTCATTGGGATTCAGAAAGAGGTGAGTGTGTGTTCTTTCTTCTCTAAAGGGCAAAATCTATAATAAAATATGCTGTGTAGTTTCCTCCATCACGATGATGAATTGTGTAGTCCTGTAGTCATCTTCATGTAGTCAACCTTTAACATTTGTATGGATCAGTACTTCTTGAAAAACTAAATATGACTATAATACAGATGCACACTTACCATCTGTTTTGTCTTACTTGACCTTTCAAGTGTACATCCTTTATTCTCTTTCCTCCTTCCTTCTTTCTCTCCCTTTTCCTCATCTGTGTAGTGGTTACATCAGATAAATGAAACTGTATTGTTTGTCTATGTAATCCACCATCACACACACTGTATATGTGTGTGTCGCTGTTTCAGATCTCCTTAACAGGCAGGATGCACTGTGACAGGATGGTGGGTGTGTTACGACTAACCTCCTCTCTCTCATCATGTGTCCACTGTGACCCAAATATGAGACTCCTTCACTACACCCATGTCAAGATTTATGACAAATACAAATGATGTGATAGTCACACAGAGAGCAAATGCTAGGTAAAATATGTTCAGTAACTACCAGTACAGGTTTCTTGCATTTGGGACACATTTTTCATCTGTAAATCCGATGTTTGTCATCCAGAGAGCTGTGGTAGATTCGGAGCAGCAGTGCTGGTGCATTATGTCTCATACATGTGGATAGCATCTTTATTTGTTTTGCAAGAACTACAGCTTATTATGTCTCATATTGCTGTTTGACCCATACACTAATGATTCATCACTGTAGCTAAATCCAGGTTGCTCTTTAGTCTACCAATCAGCCAATCAACCCATCTCATATTCTTTTCATTACAGAAGCTTTAGCCTCTCATCTCTGCCTTACTTTGTTAGTCTGTCTTTCTGTCTGTTTGGCAACTCATGAATGGCTGAAGATGCAGTTATATCTTTGTGTTTCTGTCTTTTCTCTCTGTGTGTAAACATAGTCATCACTGGTGAGTAATTGCAAGTAATAATAGTAGCACTAAGCTATTTGATGCCTCTCACTACAATCCTGCCCTCACCTCACTAATGATTGGAAGAGCATTGTTCATTGTTTACTGTGTGCATTACCCGTTTGTGTCATTTTGTTTTATGTCACTTTGTGCAACGTTTTTATGTAATTTCATGATATGTATTTATTGTTTTTCCGCTCATGCGTGCAAACGGTTATTTTGTCGCCGTCAACAAAAATATTCTGTTTTATGGTTGAAATTACATAACCATTTTTAATCCCTGTCTAAAGCCACATTATCAGAATAAGAATAAAAGCTCCATTAACAGTAATTTATAGATTATGCAATATTGATATGCATAATCTATAAATCTGTCCATGTCATGTATTTAATGTCAGACATTGATGTTAAACAAATGTTGATTTCTTCATTTCTGTGTTCCTATATCTATTTGTGTGTGAGTATATATAATGCTATATATTTACATGTTTCACTATATTTTCTCAGAATTTTCATTTGTGTATTGATGTTTAGTGTGTGACGGATCACTGCATGGTTTCCCCTTCAACTCTGTTATTTATCCTGGAACACAATAACGTAACAGTCCCACTTTGAGCAAAATGCAACTTTAATGGCTTTGTTATTTTTAACCCTTGCTTGAAAAGCTCCTTATGCATTGTATAATTTTTCAACGCTCCAATTTCTTTATTGGTGTTCCAGCTTAGAAATGAAATGGTAATAGTAAATGTTAATGGTTTAACATTACACCAGGGAGTAACATTTGAAAAATAGCAAATTAGTGCATCAATTATTGTTTGAGATTTTGGTAATAGAAGATGCAGGTTATTCTGTCATTGCTGTTGGTACAAAAGCACTTTTTAGGAGCACTGAAATCATAAAATGTCATGTCATGCTGCAAAAGCACATCAGCCAAAGTAAGACCAAAGACTATTGGTTAATAATATTTGGACGTGCAGCTACTTTCACAAATCTACAGTATGACCACACACACGATACTCACATACACACAAACACACACACAAGTCATTGCGTCTGCAGCACATGTGTGTAAATCACCACTACATCCCTAATATAACTGATGTGTGAGAGTGGGGGGGGGTTGAGCAATACGGCTGACTAAGCGGCTTTAGGAAAGGGAAGAAACAAATCAGAGCATTCCCGTGTTATTGATCTCAGTGTTCGCTCTCACTCTCCCTTTCACACTTTGTGGAGCAGCATTGATCTGATATCTCATATTACCAGGCACACACAGGAATCAAAAATAGACGTTTACAGGAATATATCCCTCCTCCTAGTTCATAAAGACCCCTATTCTGCAAGCTACAAGCTGTGTCCCTGCTAAACACTGTGGCCAAATCACTGTATCTGTATTGCATCTTGCTAAGCTTTCAGCTTCAGGTCCGTGGGTCAGCGTTTTGCACAGCTCCCTCTCCTGGTTTTACCACTTCTCTTGCCCTTATTGACACGTCAATTAGTTATCTAATGTCTCATCCTAGCTGTGTGTCTCTCTCTTTCTCTCTCTCTCTCTCTCTCTCTCTCTCTCTCTCTCTCTCTCATTCTCTCTCTCTCTCTCTCTCTCTCCTCTCTCTCTCTCTCTCTCTCTCTCTCTCTCTGTCTTTGTCCTTCTCTGTGCAGAAGAAACTGGTGCTGACATTTCACACCTCGACCCCTGCTGCGTGTAAGCACCTATGGAAGTGTGGGGTGGAGAACCAAGCCTTTTACAAGTGCGTACAGATTACACACACACACACACACACACACACACACACATATTCAACACAGTGGATATAATTAGCCTTCCTTCATGTTGTACTTGATTTTTTTTTAGCACATTATCACTCTTTTATAACGATTTGCCTCGCTGTGGCTATGCTATGCTGCTGTCCTTCACTTGGGGAGCAGCTGATCGCTCCGAGGCCTACACTCTGAGTTCACAGAGACTATTGACGCTGTTGGCATGTCAGGAATGGAAACAGGCTCGGGGTGAAGGCAAATGTGAGAAAACAGAGACTTAACTTTGTCTGTTGTCATGGTTGTGACAAGGTTGTTTGCAAGCAAAATGAATGAGTTTGTTGCTTCGGTCAGGGTTCAGTAGGAATATCAGCAAAGTAATACATTGGACTTGATAGTCTTACAACATCACATGAAGATTTTAGACTAGTGATCACACTCACACATACTTAGTAGCCTAAAGATTATCCCAACAGATTCATAAGATGTAAACTATCCCTACTCCTCTGACAACCTTGAGAGATCAGACCATGTAACAGATCCCTGATATGTTTTTCGTCAAATGCTGCCTGTTCCCAAGGTCACAAATGAACTCTCAGTCTTTAAGCGTACAAGTAGATCTGACAAGATAAGGTTGATTAATTGATTAGTTCATCGACAGTAAATAAATCACCAACTATTTTGATCAATGTCCCATTTAACTAAATTATCAATCATGAACATGAACATTACCTGTAAGAATGTTTTCCTTTTCCTGTCTCCTTTCACAGAAACCTGAATTTTGTTGGGTTTTAAAACAGAAAATAAAAAGATTAATTGATAATGAAATCATCTTTAGTCTCAACCAGCAAGGAAAGAGAAATCTCTAAAGTGTAACATTTTAAACATCAGAAATCCCTTTGACAGCAGGCCGAGTCGATCTGCTGTGGAGGATTGTGTGATAAAAACAAAACATCTAAAACAGTGGATAGTGTTTGTTCCCTAAAAATATGTATTATAAAACAGAGTAACTGATGTGAGACCAGAGGAATATTGAGATCATAGAGAGAGGAAACAAGAAAGTAAGGGGCAAGATGAGGAGGACTGCTGGCTGTAGACAGCTGGCCAGATGTAATGTGGAGAAGTAAGGTCAGAGGAAACAACGTTTGCAAAGATTTGACGCGTAATTGGAGGCTGATTTGTGACCCTGGGCCCCCATTTAACCATTCCTCTGTATTGACTTATATTTGTAGTCCTCATTCCCACATAAACCTTTAGTTATTTCTCTTTTACATATATTTCCCTAAGACTTTTCTTTGCTGTAGGTTTGTATGCCACAACGGTGACCCATTTACAAAAGCTTACAGAAGGAAAACATAATTATAAAGTCATTAAAGTGTTCTCATAACAGCTCTTGCCTGTAAAACCCTGGATATTGACTTCTTAATGACAGCAGCTCATGTGTCTCTGAGAAGCGGACAGAGGGGGGGGGGGGGGGGGGGGGTTGGGGCATGTCATCTCGGATGTCGGACAAGCAGCATCAGAGCCGCTTAATTAAATCAGAGTGAATTGAGTTTGTAAATGGCAGCCAAGCATAGCTTTGCGAACATACGGCCTCTCTCTCTCTCCCACACACACACACACACACACACACACACACACACACACACACACACACACACACACACACACACACACACACAATCTCTGCTGTATGATAAATTATCCTGTAACTGAACATGAAGGCTGACTTTTTGAAATGGTACACCTTGAAACACTCTCCTCTTCTGCTTACTGCAAGGCTGTTCTGAGCCAAGGGTTAATGTTCTAGTCACAAACAAAATCCCATACATTTCTTTGACAGGGATCAGTTGTTCCTGAGTCTGTGCCTTAATTGCCATAATGAAGTGATTTGTTTGCATCTCTTTATTTCGTCCTCCCTCTCTCTGACAGGTGTGCAAAGTCGAGTCAGATAAAGACAGTTTCCAGCAGTAACATATTCTTCAAAGGCAGCAGGTTCAGATACAGGTGAGATCCCATTCAAGTTTTCATGAGAGAAAATAAAATTACAACATTTTGACAACAAAATATGTGTTTTAAAGGGAAATAAGATAGATCCATACATTATGTGCAAAGAGAGTTGGAAACAAGAGTGAAATAAAAAAGGGGAACCAGAGAGAGTAGGTTATGAAGGAATATAGGGGGAGAAGAGTCCGATTCAACCCCCTAATAGATTAGTCCTAAACAAATCTAAGTTACCTGTATTGTCAACTGTTCAACTACTCCCTCACTCTACAAATAAACTTTCACTGTAGATAAAATAGTTGGACATTTGCAATGAGAATTGTGTGATTTAGTACATTGACTTAAGTCCATTGCTATGGCTCCAACCTGAGAGATGTGTGTGTGATTTACCTTGAGTCGCTCCACATGCGGCCTCTCCTCTTTGCACATCAGCACTTTCATCCAGCTTGTTGTTAGCCTCTGTGATTTACTGACCCTAATATCACAGGAAAGCCTCTCCATAAGTCTGTTATTGAAGCCATGTTAGCTCCAATTCTCCTCTCAGACAAAGCTCTTTACCAGGCTTACACTTCAGTCTGCCCCATTTCATCAGCTGGCTAAAGCAGTTTGTCTAAAGGGCTCAATGATGAGTAATAGCATATGTTGGAGGTTGGTCTGAAATATGGCAATTGGTCATTTGTGCAAATGCTAAGAGGAAAGAGATTTGTGGTCCACAAAAAGTGGTGGTTTCCATAAAGCAGAGCTGATTTGAATTTTTGTTGATTATATAGCTTTTTTACTAGCATAGCTCCACATTTGCCATCACACAGGATTGATGTGACTCTCCACTTGTACTGTCAAGGAGATGTCTACCACTCCAGATGTTAAATCTAACCCTCTAATTTATCACCTAACCATCAATCTCAGCAACAATAGACTAAAGGGTGGGATGGTGGAGCCTGCTGGCTTCAACCAGAGCGGTCAGAGTCGCCCAGTCCTCAGACTAATGGAGCTCCTGACCCGGCCAGCAGGAAGCTCCCACTCAGCAGCTCAGAAACAGCTCTCATTATGAGCAACTACTGCCAAATACAGATGAAACATGACACTTCTGATGTAGTCAAATCAGTCAGACTCTCTTATTTCCAACTTTTAGTTTAGATTACTGAAATAAAATGTTAATTAAGTAGAAGTCCAGAAGTAGTATCAGCCAAATCTACTCCAAGTAAGTAAAAGTACTCAGTATGCAATTTCTGTGTTCACAAGTATTATATAATTGTATTATTCCATAATTGTGTATATTATTTTAATGTTGAGCCAAATGTAGTTACTTTTTAAATACAGGGTAGATTAGTAGTACCCAATGGTATACAACGTAGATAATAAAAGCACACATCAAATAATGAAAGGGAGTAAAACATTAATAATTGGCCTCCAAAATGCAGAGTTTAAAGGGGACCTATCATGCAAAATGCACTTTTTGATATCTTTTATACATAAATATGTGTCCCCGGTGTGTCAAAATAAAACCCTTTCTCTTTTCCTCCGTACCCAAATCTTTTAAAAACGGGGGTACAACGAGCGGATACAGATTTGCTGCCGATATGACGTAATATCGGCGGCGGACCCACAGAAAGTTGCTATCAGAAACAATGCCTGACGTGTTTTGGACATAATCTCGTCTTTGTTTACATTAGCAAGCCTCGCTAACACTCAGAGCTAACCTGTACTGTAGAGCACATGTGTTTAAATAGCAGGAAATAAAAAAAGGAACTCACCTTGTGGTAAACCCGCAAGAGAAAAAGCATTTGAGCTCCATACTGTTTCAGAAATAATCCTTGATGTGGTTTAGAACATGATGGCGTTTTATCACAGCAGAATTGTACTTTATCTCCGGTAGAATTCTGATCAGGCATTAGCTCCGCCTCCTCTTTTTTTTTTTTTTTCAAGCTAAGGACCCAAGATCCGCGTTTCTCTAACAGGGCTGGAATAGAGGGATATGAGGGATTTCTAAAATGCATGATCTGTTTGTATTTTGAGCAAAACACATCATAGACATGTTTTTATATATTTGTATATATCTGAGACCCATAATATATGCCTTAAAATAGCATGATAGGTGCACTTTAAGTGAATGCATGAAATGGAAGTATTACAAAAAAGTATTTACTTGAGTACATCTAGTTTGTTATATTCCACCACTGGTGGAACACAATATGAGACCGAACGAAACCTTATTAAATCTATGAAGTCTTAGCTGTGTGTTTATCAATTTAAAACAAGAAGTTATTAACCTTTCTATAGATTTGTTTCTGTGCACAGTAATGCCCCTTCAGCATAACCATGGCCTTAGTATATGCTTTAGAAAAAAAAAGGACCATAGTTTTAATTTAATCTTATTTTATTTTGTGAAGCTCTTTGTGATGGTATACAGAATTTGCAACTCTTGTCTTTTCTCGCCATGAATGTGTGTTAGTGGACGAGTAGCCAAGGAGGTGATAGAAGCCAGCTCTAAGATAAAGAGAGAGCAACCAGAAGTACGCAGGTAAGCACAAGTCACATTTCACCTACACTCTCTTACAGTTAGTTACCGTTATTAAAGTACATGTCTGCTTACTTATAGTAATACTTTACTACTGAGGGATATTACAAGTACAAACAGTCTAATAATAATCAATGTATGGGGAACAACATGTGCAAAAAAGCCTGTGAATTGTGGAGTTATGCTTTGATTACCCAAGACAATACACATCTTACCTATCACAGAGCAGTCAGTGTATTTTGTTGTGATTTCAGAGCCCAGTTTGGTCAGAGTCGAAGTTATAACTCTTTGAGCCATAAAAACCTCATTATGAACATGGAGCCGCTTGTACCTGCACTGCCCTCCACCAACGAATACGAAGAGACGGCCGCAGACAACGGTAGGATGTTACCGACTACACACACACACACACACACACACACACACACACACACACACACACACACACACACACACACACACACACAACACACACACACACACACACACACACACACACACACACACACACACACACACACACACACACACACACACACACACACACACACCCATGCCCTCCTGCCACAGACCTCTGGAAAGTCACATGGGGTCTCCCTTGTGTATGATGAGGCACATGCACATCCCTCGGACAGAAAGCGTTAATTGAGCAGCAGATGCTCCCTGTCTTGTCTCCCTGGACACCAATAGCAGCATGCTAAAAATACCCTTCCCATGATCCTCCCTTAGTACACCACCATGCCTCTGTGTGTCTGTGTCTGACTTTGTGTGTGTTTTACAGAGGAAGGTACACAGAAAGAGAGCAAGCTTGTCTTATCATTAATGAAAACCCAATTAGAAATGAGTTGGTCCCAAAGGAGTCTGTCTCTGTTCACATCCTCGTATTCTCCTGTTTGCACAATATGCAACCTTTTTTCTCCTTTGCGTTTTGGCCTATTTATAGCATTTCTTTTAAAGCTTTTGAGAATGTCGACAGCTCATTTCACTAGTTCCTTATAAATTCCCTAAAAGTCATTTGGTAAAATATTTGAGTGAAAACAGGATCTTTTTATAAAAGAAGCTTAATTCTAACCCAAGTTAATAACCATGAATTGCTTGTTTATTATTTTACGTTTTTTATTTTGTGTTGAATTGTTTACTTTCCTGTAGACAAATTACACACTTTCATGTTTTAGCAGATTACTTAAAAACTTAACCTTAAAGTTAAGATTGAAATTGATTACAATAAATGAATTAGTAGTGTACCGAAACAGTGTCTATTAACCATATCATTAGTGCTATATTACATAGTTCTTTCTAGGAAATGTTTTTGCAGCTAATTAGAGTATTATGTAGGCGTATGTAGCCATTGGGGTATTTCGTATGAGATATTTCAGTAAAGCTCTCCATCAGCCCAGCTGGCTTGTCGACACGGGGCTCACAGCTGAACCTGGATCAGTTTTTCCCCATGAGAGGGTAAAGAGTCGGCTCTGATGAGGCAAAACCCAATCAAGCAGCACAGTAGTTGGTAGTTAAGGGTTTTTCCTCAGGATACCACCTTCCCCTAGTAGATTTATGTAGTCGATAAAAAGTACTCGCAACGCTGTGGCTTTAAATGTTTCCCCTGTGACATTTTTCTTTAGCAGGTTATCGTTTTTCTCTGTCGCTTGTTCTCTAAGTTATTAATCCTGACACTCTCTATACTGCAACCTATTATCTGATTGAAGCATACATCTTGTTGTAGGAGGAGAAGAAAGCAAGTAGGGAAGAGCACAGGGATTGATTACACAAGACAACACTAGAGCAGAGATGTTAAGAGAGCATTTCAAAAAGATGGAGAGAATACGGAGAGAATACGGGAGTGGAGAAAATAGATTGTAGGGCTTATAGCATGAACTGATGGTGATGGATGTACCGGGGTCTGTGATTGAACATAGTAGGAGGACGTAAGGGTTGATGTGAGACAATTGGAAGGTTTGATTACGGAAAAATGGGATATAAGAGAGGGGGAAAGAGGCAAGGAAAAAGTGATGTAAAGATAGTGTCCGTCTTCTATTGAGTATGGCAAGGGCATCGTTTAGTTTTGGAATTAAGAAAACCAGGTGTTAACAATAAATCAGTTAAAAGTTATTATTCCTTCTGTAAAAAATACTCCACCATCATATATTACTCCCACATCAAAAAATCGTATTTACTAATATGATTTGTGTCCTTTTCAACTATTATAGTAAAAAAGTAAAAAACAAACAATCTTGCCGTCAATCGTTGTCAGTGTTCTATTATAAGATGTTTTGTTGCTTCAAAGTTTATGTTTTATATTCTCCAGATGTTTAAGTGCTAATTTTAACATTAATCTCCAGCAGTCCATCATATCCTATAAGATCATCATGGGTTTGAATGGTTGCTGTTCTGTGAGAACCACGTAAAAAGTGGATTTGTTTTTAGTACATAATTTATGCGCTTAGATTTGTCTCACAATTAAATACAAATAAGAGCAATACACAGGAAGTGTATATACACAGTATACACAATGAATATTACAACATTTAATGTAGCCTTACTGTGAAGGCTGACCTAAATACGGTGCTTTTCTACAGATAACCTTACCACTGCACTGGTAAGGTAAAACTAGGCCGATTAATAAGATGTGAAGTGCTTTGTAACTTTGACCCGCTTGAATGAATACACAACAAATATGAAGAAAGAGTTATCTCTGGGGCTTCTTCGCTGCCAGCTGTAGCCCCCTGGGACCCGAAAGTGGCGTAGCCTAAGTACTTCAACATCAATGCATACGAATGTATGTGCTCGATATAGGCTGTATTGAACAAATAAACTAACACAAACTAACTGTATCACTATAACATGATGGTGATAAAGAGTGCACCTAACGTATTGCTGTTCATTATAGTAATACAAAAACGGCACATTAAACAAACCATCATGCTCTTACTTTGAAACCTTGAAATCCGGAAATGTCATCATCAGCAGGCCATCACGTGGTTTCCGAAAATGACCGAGTGACACGTGCAGATTTCGGTCGAGACCGGCGGAAAGTTTGTCTCAAAACTCTGTGTGTGTAAAAAGACGATCCACAAGCAGAGATTTGAGATCCACAAGCGCATCTTTGGTTGACAAATACAAAATGGATTCACAAATGCCTGATCGAAAGTTGTCAATGTTAAAGAGATATTCACAAATTCCTTTTGTTTATTTGTAAATTAATTATAGTATTCACAGATCTTTTTTTTATTTGTGAAAATATTTTTGCGTATTTGCAGATCCGTTTTACATTTGCACATTTATTTGTGAGTTTGCAAATCTTTTAAATGCATTTGTGGATCATGTTTTACATTTACAAATCACATATTTACACACAAATTATTTTTATGTTCACAAAAATATTTATGAGACAGATCTAAGCCCATAATAATTATACTACCAGAGAAAAACTGTGGTGTCACCCTTACAAACTGTCGACAGTCGTGATTACTCTGCTCAATATTTATGTAACACCCGCATTAGAGAAATGCCATCTTTTTCAGGGTGAGGAAATCTTGTTGAACATGAATGTTATGTGAACGTGTTTCTAAGCACAAGCAGCAGGCAGGGGGAGGTTTGTCACAGAGCCCTCACTAAAATGTACCGTTATCTTTATAGGAGGGTATCAAAGTTTACCCCGACACATGCAGAGGAGGTGGCAGTACTGAAGATTCTCCTCATAAACAAAGGCAAAAAAGTGCCTCTCTGTTGCTTGTCAGTGAGTGCACGGTACTGTAGACACGTTTCAACAACCCAATCCAGTTTCTATCATCTGGATGTTGGCACTCAAACACAGTTTACAGACATTATTGTGCGTAAATCCAATCAAAACTTTAAACTGTGTGTTGCAAAAAGCCTTGCCACACTACTGAGTTATTGCTGCTGTGTTGTGTCTTAATCCATCCATCCCCTGCACACAGGACTCCACATTTAGTGTTCCCCTCCACTGAAAAAACTGAACCGTTGACTTTAATTAAATGTATTATGTCAACACATTTCACACCACTGTATTAGGTTAGTTGAAAGCAATAATATTAAGTTGAAAATATTTTTTTATTTAATTAATATTATTGCTTTCAAGTAGCCTAATATAGTGAAAACTGTGAAAACTGTTGACAAAATACACTTAATTAAAGTCAATGTTTCAGTTTTTTCAGTGTCCTCTCCTGTAAACTCCTTCACTCCATCTTTAACACCCCACCCTTTTTTCTCCCTTCCTCCTTATCGACCCCAGCCCGGCCCTTTAGGCCTTCACACATGTAGAGAACCATCATGCTCCTGTGCCATCACTCTCTTCAAACTCAATCGCACCTCATCTGACAGGATTTACTGCCGTCGTCTCACTTTCTCCAGCACTCCTCTTCTCTCTGTCTTTCTCTCATCTTCTCTTCTCCCATTTAGAGGAAAATCAATTCTTCTTGGCTGATGGTCATAGAGCTGCAGCAGTAAGCATCCCGGCAGTGGGTTGGGTTGGGAGGGGTAGGAGGCAGTCATCAAATCAAGAGCCTCATGCAGGACACAGGCGGAGTAATGAGACACACAAGATTCAATTTGACAATGCTTTGTTTCCTGCTGCAGTTCCTGCTACTGTTTTATGCCAGGAAAAACGTTTTCCTGGGATCTTACATTTCAAATGTTCTGTTTGAGCCTCATCAGATTTTGATTGACTGACTTGATTTTTTCCCCAACAGTCAAAGCCCTCGAGTGACGCAGAATATCCAAAGCTAGATGTCTATTCTTTGGTTGCTTTGGTTACTGTTGAACACCTATTAATGCACTGAATCAAGAAGTAATGCTTTCATATATGGGTTCCCTCTACCAGTCTGCTACCGGGACGCCTAAACAGGCCATTTCCTCGTCAATTACTCACCCCTTATTGCCAATTTTTTATTTTTTGCGCTGTTGTTTTTTTCCCATGCCTTTGTGGTGAACGAAGAATTGAAGTATGAAGTATCTCTTGTATTATCTAGGTCTCATTTTTCCAGTAGTCGCTCACTACTTCCCAAATGAGATTTATCTTTGACTGCACAAGTTGTGTGACTGTTTGTAAACAGATGTTTTGTGTAGTGTTGCCGTTGTTAAGCAGGCACCATTTCACTGTGGAGGCATGCAAAGTTTTCTTTCAAGTATTCAATATAACCCAGGGTAAGTGATTGAAATACAACTGATCATTTTGGAGTGCAGTATCCCTTTGACAAAGAGAGCTACTCAGTGCTCTTAAAATATGACATATTAACTGTCAAAGAGCACACACTTTTTCTCTTATCCAACATGTCCATGGTGTTGAGACCAGAGGCCTGTACTACGAAGCTGGATTTTCGCTTAGTTGCTAACTTCAGGGAAATCTCGGGCTTTCCGGTCCTACGACGCTGGTTCTCTTTTTAGCAGGCTAGATTTCCATGGTAACTTATGCTGAGCGGCAAACCTGCTCCGGAGCAGGTTAGGTGGCAGGCTAAGAGATCAACTCAGTGAAAGCACCGCCTGCTGACCAATCAGAGCTCCGTGTGCGGAGTTTAAAGCGATCAATTCATATTACAGGATAGAGGAAATACAGAAAAACTGCCGTTGCAG
The DNA here is from genome assembly GCF_902827165.1 of Trematomus bernacchii. Lineage (NCBI taxonomy): Eukaryota > Metazoa > Chordata > Actinopteri > Perciformes > Nototheniidae > Trematomus > Trematomus bernacchii. The sequence goes on from NW_022988043.1 coordinate 6,685,048, forward strand.
GAAAGACGGCCGACAAAAATCAACTGACTGTGTGAACGTGAAAATTAATAGAATATCCCCTCCCATCTTCAGAGCAATCTGACTATTATAACATTAGCGTTAAGAAAGCTTACTTAAATATCTGCCACGACATAAGTAACCGGATCAGAGTAACATTAAGTACAGTCCGCGGCACTGTGAGTGCAGACGTAGATGTGTCCCATTATCATTCATATCATATCACATCATAATGTATCATATATTTCCTTATCTGAGTCAGCTTCTTGAGCCGTATCTGGCCGTGCAACACTCAGTGTCACATACTGTATGCAGAAGTATTATTTTAAGCAACACATTAAGTTGACGAAACACTCGAGTCAAATTCTCCTAATTAAAGTCAGATCCACTCGTGTCTTGGACGGGGCAGTGATTTCATAAACCTGTTAATGTACGCATTCAAACGCTTTTTCTTTTACCAGCTGTATTCACCTTGCAGGTGCAGCTATGTGGCTTTTATCCTGGATAAAGTGTTTAAGTCATGGATGTTTAAAGTTTAACTTCTTCATATTTGACTAATATTAAAGTTCACTTTTCATTCAGGAAGTATGACGCTGCGCTGTCAGTACGCTTCTCCGTGTTTGAGATTGGTCGAATGCTCCAAATACCACCCCTTTCATGTGAACGTGCACCTAACTAGATACTAGGGCACGGCTGGCTTGAGCGATCCACTTGATATCCAGCGTCGTAGTACAGCTTAGCGCCAGCGCGTATGTTTTGGCTTAGGCCAACTGGCTAACTCCAACATATCCAGGTTAGGTTGAACCAGCTTCGTAGTACAGGCCTCAGATGTTCACACCGAAAGGAACAGAAGTATACTGTATGTGTAAAGAATAACGAATGAGAGCTTTAACAGTATGTCGTTAAAATCCTTTTACTTTGTCATCTTGGATCAATTGGCCCATTGCTGCATGAAGTGGGTTTGTTTGTCTGATTGTTGTTCCAGAAAGTTACAGAAATCCCCTTCTGGAGGGAGCAGCAATTGGCTCTATATATGGAGATGAGAAAATAAGCAAAAAACAAATTTCACACAGATGCTCCTGTCACATTTAGTTGTACCACCATTTGAATAATAATCGTATCTTCTCTGACAGCAGGGTTTTCACACTGCCTTCAGGTGTTGCTGTTTATAACAGATATCAGAACTCTTCTGGCTATAGATGACAGGTTGTTCAAACCAGTTTGTATTGAGCATGTCTCTACTTTTAGACAGTGGGACGCTGACTGTTTAAAGAAGGCTACTGCAAGGACTTTGGGATAAAGTGTCCTCGAGATGGTCCAGGATCACCGTCTAAATTCAGAGCACTAATCTCAACCATTAGAGGGGAAACAGGAAGCTGACCCAAGGACAGTGCTGACCTTGTTCTGTTTGTACAGCCTGTCCCCTTCTTATCTACCGAAATCTATACACACAAACACACACACACACACACACACACACACACACACACACACACACACACACACACACACACACACACACACACACACACACACACACACACACACACTGGTTATGTCATGTTTTGGCTACGGATATTACTCATTGATTAGACTTATTATTCGAATTTCACAATTGTGGGTCCATCCTCACTCCCCATATCACTCAAAACAGCAAATGAGACCCTGGGAGAGATGCAACAAGTCTTATTTTTATATCAAGCAAACTACTGTCCATTAAAATGTGTGTTAATGCTAACCTTCAGAATTAGCTGCCTGTAACGAAATAAGCTTGCAGAGATCTATTTTTGTGATTGAAGGTTTTATCATAGATTTACAGTGAAGTGAAAAAGAAAATTAGTCTGACGTGGAAAAGACAGAGATAAAGAAAGACTTGCTGTGAGGAACAGAAAGTGATCCCAATCCCACCCTGGGTCAGGCCTTTGTAATCAGAGTTAGATTAGCTGCCCCTCTGCAGCAGGACCACCTGGTTATATATAGAAACAGCAGCTTTGGGCCTGATCCTCCTCTAATGCCCCTCCACTCTTTGTTAACATCGCTGACATTCACAGGAGGGCCCGCCATGTCTGTGTATCAGAGAGAGAGAATGTGTCTGGTGTATGTCTCTCACCATCTCTCTCAGTGTGTATGTGTAGGCGTCCCAGCCTCAGATCTCAGCTGGCTGCCCGCTCACTCAGGGTGTGGGGGTCTCACCGCAGACAGCTGGGTTAGAGGTTTGTCGTCAGACTGAACGATGGAGGTTCTTGAGCACAGAAACAGCAGTGATGTTGGAGGCGGCCTCATGCAGAGCAGTGTGGCGTTGGGAGTTAGCGAGTGCCCCAACGTAGGCGACCCCCTGAGCTGCGGGAGCCAGGGCAGGGCAGCAGGACTCGGGCTGGACATGATCCCAGAGAGGCTGGAGGGTGAGGGTGAGGGGATGGAGGAGGGACAGGCCGGACCTCTTGAAGTTTACCACCCCGGGGAGTCTGTGGACGAACGAGATTCATCGATAGTAGTGTCTGAGGCCTTGAGGTGCCAGGTGAAGATTACAACACGAAGGAGCCTGCATCTGCGTATAGCCAATCACACGGCCCGGGATGTATACGTACGGCTGGTGGGACATGGGGGACGCATCGCCGGGATAAGTACTGGACTTCCGAGAAATACACTGGAACAGAGTAAGATTGGGAAGCAAAGGCAGAAATATGTGTCAGAAGTTCATCAAGATACGTTCAAGATGATTATAGTGCGTCTTTTCTCTCGTGGTTTAGTAAAGTTCACTGGCATTCAGTGAAGTATCATTGACATTTCTTTTAATTCAATACATTATGTGAAAACTAGATTACACTGCTATTTTAAAACTTGTAGTAATTGTATGAGCCGGTTCAGCCCAGTAGAGGGGATGCTAGGTTTGTTGTGGCAACCGCTTGGTTCCCTACGATTATAATCTGTCAAACATAGACCTTAGACTGTCAAGAGACCACTTTTGTGTGTGTGGGTGTGTGTGTGTGTGTGTGCGTGCGTGCGTGCGTGCGTGCGTGCGTGCGTGCGTGCGTGTGTGTGTGTGTGTGTGTGTGTGTGTGTGTGTGTGTGTGTGTGTGTGTGTGTGTGTGAAGTAACCACATATAGTCCTCTTAGTGTTAAAAGTCAGCAAACACACCTGTCATCAAACAACAGACCTAAGGGTTGAGGGAGTTTGGAATATTTGCATGGTAGATTTGTGAATGAAAGGTTTGAATGGGACACCACAGAGAGAGCTTCTACAAAATTATTTCTGTAAAAAACAACTAGACATTTTGGGTAGTTTCACAAAGGCAAACGGAATGGCACATTTAAGATTAAAGCCTTATCAAGAATGTTAGCGTTTCATTATGGCTTTCTGTCAGTAGCATTACGGAAAAACTACTGGCCTGATTATCATGAAACAAAGTGGACAGGTCCAACAGGGGCCAACAAACCCTTTAAAATGTTACTGGGTATAAGCCTAATTGTCCACTTAATGAACCTTTGCAGAGAAGAGTGTTTTGATGACTGAATACTGACTTTTTCGATGCAATTTTTATTTAATAGTGATCATTTCATATAAAGAAGATTGGTAACTAGACTATTTTTAAGGAATATGTTGACATAAAGATAAGGACAACAGGGTGCCCCTTCACTTACTGGCCTCATTGTGAAGGCGTATCTCCATCCTGCTGAAGTGTCCTTGACCCGAAACTGAATCTTCATCATGGTTTAGCAGTGATGCTTTACAGTGGATCCTGTTTCACCTGAAACTGTACACAGAGGACATAAGAGGTTATTCCCTCTTAGTAAGAGGCGTCAGCGTTAAATCAAATATTTAGGCTCTCCTGAGTATCAGTGGTCTTGTGTGTTGCTTCAGTTGCATGAGTTGAGGAATCAAACTGACAAAGAGAAGAGCTGAGCAAACAAACAACACAGAGTAAAGGATGCCGCTATTCTTGCACCCATGCACAATTGCACAGATAAATATACTTTGGAGGTGTTTGGGTGTGGATGATGAGGTTGCATGACCGAGATGAATAGGTCTGTCAACACTTCTACTCTGTGTGTACGCTGGCCACACAGGAATCTAGCGCCTTGTGGTGTGAATCACCTCTTCTGAGGAGAGGCCTGTATATGAGCTAACAGGACAGAAAGCAGACACTATTAGAAATGTGAAACAGAAGCAGCAGAGTTACTTTGTTGTTGTGTGTTCCTTCGAACAACACAGTTTATTCTTGTGAGCTCAGGTTTACATAGGGATGTATATACAAACGTAAATAATCTTCTGAGCGTCAAAATTAATTATTTTTAACTAAATTCAATAACGTGTTTTAAGAGCACGAAGCACGGCAGTTTGGGAACTTCATCTTACCATGGTTTTCTAAATGAACGCCCTCTTTTAAATAAATGTCTCTAAAATGTTGTTGAAATATCTGCTGTGTATGAAACCTACATTCTTCAGGACTTTTTCTGTGCTGCTGTTTTTAATTAATTATGAATTAATTATAACATGTCTGAGCTAGCAGAAACCCCTAGATGTTTTTCACATGTCTAGTGTGGTATTAGTTTAAGGCCACAACAAACCTAAATATGAAATAAACAATATAAGATTGTTTAAAAAGAAAAGCCCTTGGCTAGACATAGGAAGTGAGACACATAAACTGTACAGAAAGTTAGTTACAATTCTGTATTTTGTGTTATCATAGTAGGTCCAAAGGGCAATGGGATTTTGAATAGGGTTTTCTTACCCCTGGAGGTGAACCTTAACAGTTTCCTCTTTGTTCTCTCAGTTTTTTATTCCATCAAGCTTTAAACGCTTCTTCATGAGGGTCGCAGGGTGCTTCAGAGGCGGGGTGCTCCCTGTACGGGTCAATCACAGGGCTGACACAGACACACACTCACATTCACACCACAGGCAACTTAAAGCCCCTAATTATTCTAACCTGCCCACCTGAAAGGGCTGCCCTTGTTTCCGCCCACAGTCACCGTCCAAAGACATGCATGTTAGGTAAACAACTCCAAATTGCCCGTAGGTTTGAACATTTGATTGACTGGCAGCCTGCCGCTCACGCAGTGTCATGTGATCGGCTCTCAGCACACACCTCACGCACAGGCAGCAGATGATGGAGGGATCAGGATTATTTTCATCTGTGTTTTGAGGTTTCAGCTTTTTGTTTCAGTTGGCAAAAAGGAGTTGTGTATCTAATGAATTCTTATAATTGTATTCTGTTTTAGTTATTGCTTTTTAATTAATAATTAAAATGACAATGTATTTGAACAGCAACAAGCAATGTTCAATTACTACTACCAGCTTCCTCACTTCTGTGTTGAGTTGCTCCTCTTATTTCAGGTCTGAGTCCATGCACTTGTTGCATTTTTTGCTGACTCTGTTTCCATGGTAGCTGTCACCCCTCGCTCATCTAGTTTTTCGCTCACTCCATCTCTGTCTTTCTTTGATTTCTCTTAACTCATTGTTGAATCAGTTGGCATGGTAACTGATTAGTCCGCTTGTCCTTGACGCTCAAACAAACGTGGCATGAGTCTGAGATGTTTCAATAGTGTGTGTGTGTGTGTGTGTGTGTGTGTGTGTGTGTGTGTGTGTGTGTGTGTGTGTGTGTGTGTGTGTGTGTGTGTGTGTGTGTGTGTGTGTGTGTGTGTGTGTGTGTGTGTGTGTGTGTGTGTGTGTGTGTGTGTGTGTGTGTGTGTGTGCACAAAACAGATAAAGCAGTATAATGGAGTCAATTCACAGCCTGAGCTGAATTACTCACACTCACAGTGAATGTCCTCTGCCAAATGTGATGACTTAAAGCTGCGGCACTCTCTCGGAGCCAAGCAGATGAGTACAGTTATATAAATAACCAAGTTGCTGTGAACCTACAGTATTATTTCCTCTCACATTTGCGGGATTTCATCAAGGTTGAGTGTTAATAGATTTTTCATTTAACATGTCAGTATTAAGGTTGATATATGTGGGTTCTCTATCATAACAAATACAGGACTGCCATCCTGTGGCTACTGTGTACAACTGCAGCTTAAAAATGTACTTCTGAAAGTGGCTCCTTGTCCCAGTTACATACAAAATAACTGCTTTGTGTTTGTGACACATTCATGAACGTGATGTGCCAAAAACTACTCATACTTGGAAAAAGTGATTAAGGTAGAGATGCTGTCAACAGCTCCAATACAAATACATATAGATATTACTTGAGAACATATTTGTTTGATATTGATATATTTAGGATTGGAAATAAACAATCATATAACATTAAAAATATTAAACCGTCACACGTCTTATTTTTTTTCTAAACTAGATCCTACAAAGCTTGAGCTAAGGATCTAGTTTAGAAAAAAAATAAGACGTGTGACGGTTTAATATTTTCTCCATGCTGTTAACAGACACAAGAAAGCAAACTATCAACAACAGTTGTAGTTTATGCTTTATATTATTGGAATAGTTTAAAGTATGGAAAATGGAAGAGGGACAACGTAGAAAAAGTATTACTAATAGCGTATAACAATTTTAATATTAACTGTTCTTGCTAGAAACAATAATTAATATATATAAAATATAAATGTATATAAAAGATAAAATAAGACTTAAATATATATAAATAAATATGTATATAAAAACATTAGCAGTTGTATGAATGTTCTTCAGTCTGACTCGTGTGATGAATGTAATTTCATGTTGCTTTCTCATGGGAAACTTGTTGGGAGACTACATTCGCAAGTTATCTCCAAACTGATTTTTGTATAAATGTAATGTAAGACCTGTTTGTTTTTCCCTCCTCAGCTGTTGTTGCTGTGAAGGACTCTGTCCTGTTGTCTCCTCTCGAACCCTCACCTGCTCCGCCAGACGCAGAGCAGCAAAGTACTGAGAGAAGAAATTACCTGCAGCCTCCCCGTGTTTCCATGGAAACCTCAAATCACCGACCTCACACGCCCAAAGCTGAAGATGAAGTGGAGGAAGACGATGACGCCAGCGGACCACTGACCATTTCTGAGCTTGCCTACAGGTCTATAGAATTTTTGTAACAGAGCTATAATGAAATACGAGTCTTCTCTTTCAGCTCATTGTTTTTAACTGCCTCCATAACCATCGTTTTTGGCTAAAGCAGGAAGCTGTTTCCAATGAAATAGTTAGATGGAAGAGTTAATACAAATACCCCCTTTTAATAGATAAACAGTGAGTCACACTAGATATGTTGCATTTCAGGTACATGCTGTGTACAACATATAAACACCACAGCTATGAACAGATTGCATTCCTCAAGTTTGAATTTGAAACAAAGCACAAAAGTGGTTGGCATCTCTTTATATATCCCGGATGTTTGGCCTGACTTGCCTCGCAATGTGTTTTGATTCTGGCATTTCTGTAGCAACATGTACAGTACAGTATATGTGTGCTTGTCTCGCTTACGATTTAAAACCTACCTTTGATATTGCAACAACAAAAAAAGGCCTGCTCCAAAATCACAATTTTTTTAACTTCCCTTATTCTTCTTGTTTGGCCCTGGTTCAATCCTACTTACAATAACATTGTTTTTTCTTCAAATATCTCCCCTCCCCATGCAGCCCTTGTGCCAGCATGTTGCCCACCCCAGTGGAGGACAGTCAGGGAGGGGTGGACCTGCTCTTCTCCTCCCCGGTGCAGAGCCCCGCCCGGATGCTGAGGGAGCTCCATGCAGACCCCGACATCCAGGCCCAGCTGGAGGCCGACAGGGAGCGGGACCGGGCCTATGAGCGCACCCGTCTGGCTACCAGGAGTCGGATGGGGGGGGTCCTGACCAGCAGCCTGCGCCTACTGTCGTCCAATGAGAGAGTCAATGCTTGCATGCTGAGCGTGGCCCGCTTTGTTGCCGTTGTCATGGGCGTGCTGCTTGTCACTGTGCCCACTCTGCTGCTGCTGCTGGAGTCTGACATTGACGTGTCGTTCCTCCATGAGATCCGCCAGACGCCGGAGTTTGAGCAGTTTCACTACGAGTACTACTGCCCGCTCCGGCGCTGGATCCTGTGCAGGATCAGCATGGCCATGGAGAACCTGTGGTCAGACTGAGGAGCTAGAGGAGTCACTGCAGGGGGAAACACATGTGGCCAAATGTCTGTCTTAACATGTCATTTAATCTTAAATTCAGTTACAACAACTGAACCAGTCTGCCAAATGGATGAAATTATTTCACTTGTTTCAGACCTATTTTTTGAGCAGGTGCAATGGATCTTTGATGAGGGCTGTAGGTTGTCTTGTAAAAAAGGCCTGATAAAGATGTACTGTCATGCCTTTTATAATACATTGTTTCCAAATTGAATAATACAGAAACAAGTAGATTTGTTTCACCCCTTTGGCAGCATAATTAAGTTTATTGAACAAAAAAGAGTAATAGAGAACTAACATTTTAATCTTGGGATCCAATCACTTGTTAAGACACTTTTGGCAGTGATAAACAGAAAAGAAAGGACAAGAAATGCTGCAAGTTTTCAAAGACAAACGTGCAAAAGGGAGACTTTTATGAAAATGAAAATAAGGGAAGTCATGGACAGATAAACTCATAAAAAGATGCAGAGAAGCATGCAGGACACAAATGGTTGGTACTGTTTTTAAAGGTCTGTTCACTCCTGATGCTGACTAGCTGATGCAATGACTCTGGTAAATATGACAAACCATTCTGATTGGTTCTCGCCCTCGGAATGGAGCACCTGATTGGTCACCGAGCCTGTCAGTCATGACGGAGTGGACGGGGGAGAGAAATTGTTGATTTGTCACTGAACGCAACAAAAGCCACAGTCAGAGGTACATTATATATATATTTAAAAACAAAAGAGTAATATTCAGAATATAAAACCAATCTTAAATAAGTTGTTTTTAACATTTTGTACATTTTTATGTGATCCAGATCTTTCAGGAATTTTTCAGTCAGAGGATCTACTTTGAGTTTATTTTGAAATTAAGACTTTACAAAAGAGTAAAAAAACAAACACATTTATAAAAGTTTATCGGGGTGATGGGCGTTGAGAAATTTAAGATATTTTTTAAGAGTACTGTCAGCATTTGTTGCCTCCGTAGCTCCCTGGAGTTTTCCTACAGAGGCTATAGCACAAATCTTTTACACAGATCACAGATTAAAACTGTTTCAGATTACGTGATGTCATTTTGGAAGTGGGAGGGCAACAGAGGAGAGAAACTTTCTGTTCGTCATGATAAAACTTGTGTTTTGTTGAACTTTTAAATGTCTTCTGAACTACATGTTAAGTCAGTAGTAGTGCATCCCTCAGTGTGTTTTAAGTCAGTTTGAACATAAAAGTATTTAAAAAATGCTAAAGAAGGACAAGGTGACCTGTAGGCTTGTGATGAAAAGTTATGTGTGAGTAAAGGTGGGTCTAATCGAGATTTGGGGTCATTTGTTCAGTCCATGGGAGGCTACTGTTAGGACAGCTCTGTGATCGTCTCAGATTCAAAGTGATGATGGTACACTTAAGATTCCCAGAGGAAAATGTTTGTGTATTCCAAATATACTGCTCATATGTGACACATGATTGGAAAACTGATGGTGTTAATCTGGTGCCGGACTACAGTGGCAGGTATTTCATTTTAGTATTTTAATCACTAAATCAAATTAGAGATGATTTGTAGCCATTATTAAAGAAGATCTGAGAGAACATCATGCTGAGCATAATTTAAATGACCGCAACTGTTTATACCCTTAAACAGAATACATACATTTCTATCATTTTGGTGTAAGTCACTAACAAGTTATCTGGAGTTTTAGATGGGGAGGATGTTTGAACAAGATGTTTGAAGAATAAGATTCTGGTTTTGAAGACATAGATGTGTTCACACACAAGGGTGTTTCTGTGTGAAGGAATTTGGAGCAGCGCCATCAAAGATACTGAAAAGGTTTTATTTTAAAATCTCTAAAAGTAGAAACTTCAATTTTGGGAACTAAAGGCTGTACTAGTGGTTTTGTTTCAATCCGACAGTGCCTGTCAGTAACAGTGTCCTGGCTCTGCATGGAGAAGAAACAGAGAGTTACAGCGATGAGAGTTACTTCAGATCAAATGAAAACAGATGCAAAAAAAAGAAAAAATAAGTTCTGTTTGAAATGTAGTTCGATTTGAATTACATTTCTCAGGAAAGGGCATTAGCAGTTTATGTTCAAAATAACAATTATATGTCTAAAAAAAGAAAGGAAAAACACATCTAATCACAGCATATAGTTTATGCCTAGCATTCATACAGTACATGTCTTGCATTATGCTATTTTGAATATATAAACACTATGTCTTTTTACCAAGTCTGTAGCTAGACATAAATACAGCTGCAGATTGTCTGTGTTATTGTAGCAACACTACACTCCATGTCATATGCATCCAAACATATTACCTAAAAAGTATTTACTGTTGAGAGCCAGTGCAGTTTGACCATCATAGCTGAAGCTCTGTACTGCTTTATCTATTCATTTAAGCTGATCAAAACAGGAGTAGCAACATGAGTCTTGATCTCTTTCTCAACACTGTTTGAGGCTCTTAAAAAGCTGAACTCATACTTTTATTTTCAGAATATCTCCACAATCTCAACTGCTACAGAGGCCTCTGCAGTGCACATCACCATCAAAACCCTCTCATTTGAACCCAAACAATATCTCTGCCTCATATGATCAGCTGTGTTGTTGTGTAGCTGTGTGAACCTTATGCATCAACAAGCTTTATGCATATAGATAATATGCAGTAACAACAGAAACAAGCTAACTTGGGACAAAGTATTTATTTTCCTATTGCAGCATATTCACGGAGTATCACTACTGAAACCAAGCAAAGGGCCAAACCACTATCAAGACTCTGAGTTTCACTGTAGTGGGTGAAGCTGATCTGAATGCACTGCTAAATAATACCACCATCCCATGATAACTAACAAAGTGGGATAGCATTGTGAACTATCATCCCGTCTTCATATTTAACTGTTGCTCATCCGCTATGCACATGCACCAAAATGCTTCAGATATTCCCAGTAGATTTGAAATAGAAGTTCTTCTGTATAGGCTTCATGTACACAGCTGTATAAAAATGGCGTTCTGGCTTTGGTCCTTTATTTCTGTGCTTCATCATCACACAGCTAACCCAGGGTATCTCACTCTGACCTCTCAATGCAAACGGCATGCCTTCATCTGTAAATACTGTGTTTATAGTTGTGGCAAAAAAAATCCTCTCTTTCTTCCCTCTGCGTGTCTTGTCCATATCAAGCGATCTAGATTTAGGCTTGGCTGTCTTGACCATCGTAGACAAATGCATGTTCTCTCTGTTTTACTGAGAGGAGGTCATTTTAAAATGTTGTGACCTCATTTAAAAAAAAGAAAACACGTCATGCAGTGTGGGTTTTCTTCATTTTAACAATTGAATTGACAAGACTGAATACATGTGGTTGCTTATTCTGTTAGCTTCCTCTCAGTTAATCAACCCAAAAAAATGTGTCTCAGCACAAAAATGCTGTTTGCTTGGAAAACATTTTTTACCATCTCTTAAAGAGCAGATCTCAAATATTTGACTAGTTCGTTAATTGTGCTTTTGCTGTGTGCGTAAATCCTTTTAGTCAGAAGCTAAATGCTAACACCTGCACCTCATTGCTAACGGAGCATGCTATTATCTGAATCAATTGAATTCATTTTAAATCATTACTTGTAAAGATGTTCACTTTCAACCTAAACTCATTGCAAACAACAAAAGGTCTTTCTGTGATAAAACAGATCTTTGGCCCCACATGACACCGTAGCATTTGATTAGTTTGTAGCTCATGTTTTCAGTTTAGCCTTTATGAGTTTAAAGGGGAATTTTACTCCTTTGAGATTCAGCTCTTGTTTTGAGCTACTTGAGTTTCTGTGTTTTACAGCATATTATAGACGGACCGAGCGTACAACTTCTGTTGCCTGTGCTTACATAAAACTGTGATTAAAACATCACTAAGTTCACACACCAGTTGATGTCATATCTGAGGTATAAGTACTGAGTTCCTGACATGAGTCAAGTATTTACAAACCTTAAATGTAATAACCTGCCTTTAATTATCAGTGGAAATTAAACTAAATGCTTTACAGACTACACTCAGAATTCAACGCTATTTGAACCCAATACACACATTCTGCTTTTGATGAATTTATTTAAGATTTTAAATATTTGAACTCAGGTCTACTATATGCAAAACTATTGGACATCACATGGTATAAGATAAAAATAAGCTGTTGTTTATTATGTTATTTCAGTGTTGTGTGGGCATGTACAGTAGCAGATTCTCTTGCACGGTCACTTTGTTGTTTTTGGACGTTAGTCAAATGATTTTTTGTTCTAACGGTCAGTCAGATAATTTATTTTTATTTATTTTTGTCATTAAGTCTCTAAAAGAAACTCTGGGAGATTTAATTTAAGAAGAATAAGAAAAAAAATCCCTAAGTAATGACTCCCTCTCTTCTGGGACAACCAAGCCTTATGAACTTTGTGTAGTGAACATTTTGAATGTTTGTATGTTATAAAAGAAAACATGAATTGTTTTATATGTTAATACTGCCACAATAAAGCTCCCTAATGAATATATATTGAAATAAGGCGCCTAATGTGTGGATCATTTTACACGACCGTTAGCTTGATGAAAAAACTTAACATTTTGGAATATCTTACTGTTTTACTTCTCCATTAAATGTAAGTTCATGAAATGTAACTAGCAAATTCACTAACAAGTCATATGAACGGCTACATTTAATCACAGATTTGCTTCTGTTTCATTCAAGGGATCTTTGTTTGAAATTCTTTTCACACTTAATCGGATACAGCAGCAAGTCATAAGATAAAGGGGATTTTTAGTAGAGCTAGAGAACGAGTTCTGTGTGTGTACTTGTACTAATCATTTTTCTTAGTAAAACTGTGCTCATTATGCTTATCTTAAGGTTAAGACTTTCTGTTTTTGGAGCATGTTACAAAAAGAGTTAAGTTTTATATTAAAGAGTTTGTCACAAGTGTCAAAGATAAAAGATGGATGGAGGAGTCAGAAAGGTCTTATGAAAGTATTTTTAAATAACATCTAATAATTTATTTCAATTTCGAGCCTTAAAATCATAACTCTTAACGCCTAACAGAATATTAATACTTAACTCTTTGTTTACCCTTACAGGTGCAGGGAATTGTAAACACACTGAAAAATACAGCGTAATAAATCTTAATTCTTGCCCTTTTCGTCATATAATATTGTTAATCTACATGCATTATGATCATTTTGATCAAATGCATTACAATCCAATTGCATTGAAGTTTTTCATAAGAATTTGTAGCAGAGAATTTAAAAGAGAAGGCTTTGATTTTCAATATATTTTTGTTTTAGTCATAATGTGTTGTTATACTCCTGTAAGCCAGCAGGTGTCCCTGTGTGTGTCCGCTGGTTGTTTCTGCCTGATGAAGTGTGAGGTCTGATGAAGTGTGACTAAACATCTTCTCTGATGCCTCACAGAGATCTGTTCACAGAGCTGCAGGTCACCAATGACACACTCTGTGAGTCCGCCTGCTGCACACAAATCAGAAAGAGATTAAAAAAATTGTTTATGAGCATCAGCCAATACTTAAAGGTGGGGTAGGTAATTTTGGAGAAACCAGCTCGAGTGTGCTAGAATTTGAAAATACACAGCCGGAAAAAATCTCCCACTTCCTTACAGAGCCCCTCCTCCAACACACACGAACGCGCACATGACCAATGAGGGCACGAGATAAGTTTGTGCACAGATGGAAGGCTGACAGGCAGGTAGGCCATCCAGTTATTTTAGCCGGGCCGGCTAAAATGATTGGTCGTGCTTTTTACAGTACTACGGCTTCCACAGATGAATTTTTTTTATGGATTTTTTGTCAAAACACTTAAGATATTCATTGCTATCGGGATGTTAAGAGCATTCCATGGAATATAACAACAAGTGTATCTCGAGCCGGTTTCTCAAACTTACCTACCCCACCTTTAAAGTGGACCTATTATGCTATATTGGAAAAATATATTGTAGGGCCATACCTATACAAAACATGTTTTTTGCTTAAAATACCAAACAGATCACCCATTGTAGCCATGCCTCATACTGCTCATACCCCTCTTTTGCAGCCCTGTTATGGCGCATTTCCACTACACGGTCGGCCTCGGCCACACTCGGTACGGCTCGGTACGGCTTGGCCGCGTTGGGCCTTAACAGGGCCGACTCACTTCATGCTGCGCTTCCATTACAGTTTAGGAACTGGGGTAGTTACTATAGTAACGCAGTGTAGGCGGAGCCGTGACGTCATCTTCATTGAGAACTCCAGAAACACAACACAGCCGTTAGCTGTTAGCACTCAGAGCTCACAGCTCCTTATATATGTTCAGAAACTCGACAAAAGTTAAACAAGTACACACCACAGACTGCCTGTGTCATGGTGAATACAGTCGCTGCTTTATTTATGTCTGTATAGGCCGTTGTTGTGAGTGTGGACGGTCAAAGCATATACTGCGTTAGCTTAGCCAATCTCCATCTAGAAAAACACGCATTTTAAAAGGTTTTTCGCCTGCCGTCTGTCTGCAGACTTGACAAAGCATTAATTCATGGTTTTTACTAACCGGTATCAGTATGTTGTTACTTCGGCATCATTTTGAAACGTGTATTACAATTAAATCACGGTCAAATATGTCCATCTTGTTGTAGTTCTAGCCCTCTTGCCAGCGCTCCTCTCTCTAGTTTAGCATACTCAGCCCGACTCAGCCCTGTTTGTTGGCCCCGATAGAACCACAATTTTCTAGGGCCAGAAAAGAGGTGAAAAAGTGGCCCCGCGCCGTGCCGCGCCGGAACTAGGCCTAGTGGAAGCACAACCAAAAAAGGGGACGGCACGACACGACACGCTTAAAGCGAGCTCCGTGCTGCAGTGGAACTGCGCCATTAGAGAAACGCGGATTTTGGGTCCTTAGCTTGAAAAAAAGAAAAAAGAGGAGGCGGAGCTAATGCCTGATCAGAATTCTAACGGAGATAAAGTTCAATTCTGCTGTGATAAAACGCCATCCTGTTTAAACCACATCAAAGATTATTTCTGAAACAGTATGGAGCTCAAATGCTTTTTCTCTTGCGGGTTTATCACAAGGTGAGTTCCTTTTTTTATTTCCTGCTTTTTAAACACATGTGCTCTAGTACAGGTTAGCTCTGAGTGTTAGCGAGACTTGCTAATGTCAACAAAGACGAGATTACGTCCAAAACACGTCAGGCATTGTTTCTGATAGCAACTTTCTGTGGGTCCGCCGCCGATTTGACGTCATATCGGCAGCAAATCTGTATCCACTCGTTGTACACCCGTTTTTAAAAGATTTGGGTACGGAGGGAAAGAGAGAGGGTTTTATTTTCTGACGCTGCGTGAGTTCCCTGACACACCGGGGACACATATTTATGTATAAAATACATCACAAAGTGCATTTTGCATGAGAGGTCCCCTTTAAGACACGATAAAAAAAAGTCACAGCAATAATAAGGGGGTATAGAAAGTAGCTTTTAGCTGTTTAACAGTAAGGACACGTGATGTCCTGAACATTTCCAAGTACGATTTCTGTGTGTGTGTGTCAGCACATGGTGTGTTCTCATGATGTAAATACTTCCATTGCGTCGGTGTACTGTACCACTCCCTGGACAAACATACAGTAAGATAACCCAGACCTGCACCATCACATGCTCTCTAAACACTGTAGGTCAGTCAGAGGCAAAGTTTTGAATCACCAAAACAGGTTTACACACTAAACAGGAAACCTTTCTCTCATCAGGGAAGGATCTCAGGATTGAAAACTCAGACCTGACGAAGCTGTGTGTTGACATCGTCCTCGCAGTCTGTGTCTGTAAATCTGAAGCAGCCTGTCCCTCACCGCCTGTAGGCTGGAGACGTTTTTTACTTTGTGTAGAAACTTTCTAGAGATTTCAGTTTTGTGGGGTTACTTTATTAATAATTCAGAGTTTAAGATACACTGTAATGTGTCGACATTTGGTGGAAGTTTGGGGATTTTTGTCACCACATGACTTTACAGTGTTGTGGTCAGAATGGATGATATCCTCCTAAATAATAAGCCATTGCTATGCCTGTGTTTAATAACTAGGTTAGGTAAATACGTATACATATTTCACTTGGAAGGTAAAAAGCAGGAAATACTTCAAGTAGGATGAGATGGGATGCATTTTATACTTTTCTATTTACAATGTGAATTTATTGAACCAACATCCTGAATCCATCTGCCTGCTGTCAATGTCTATAAAACATATGACAGTAAAGTAGCTACATACGGTGTAACTGAAGGGAAGAGTAAGTCAGAGCAGTGACACCCTGTTATTGAGATAAATAATAATATAATTAGCATATTGTACAAGCTCCTAGAAATAGAAAGGGCCTCTGATTTAACTGCTTGTACCGTTTCTGTATTAATTATGGGTAAAAAGTCCTCATTGCCTCTGATTGGTCAGCTTTGACACAAATTGACACCTTGTACCTTGTTCATGATTTTGAAGCCCAAGCAAGCAGGCCCTTCCTCTTTGTAATCATTTTAAAGACAACAACAACAACAACAACAACAACATATAGCACTCTTATTTGCTGACTACATGTGTCTGTTTCTTTAGGTTAAAGGTGCATGCTGCATCTCTCAAAGATTACCCTCTGCCCTGACTCACATACAAACATCTGCACACAACTGGACGGACACACACAGCACATGCAAGTAATCAAAGAACTATCCACATATAAAGACAAACATGCCATACAAATGCAGGTAAAAAAATCCAAAAATGAAATATGGTATTTACTTATTGACCAGTATTTTGAAATGAAAAACGAAATGATCCTGCATATCCTGGCCACAATATTATGTTCCTCTTGTTGCCTCGCCTGGAGGGTTTCCTGCACTTTGATGCCAGTCATGGCTTTAGCAGCATTTGTAACACAGTTTTTAAGTCTTCCAAAAAAAGTGGTAACGTCAGGAGTATCCACGTGTCAAAAACATAAAAAGATAGAGGAGGTTGGACTATATAAAAGTGGTGGAAGGATTATTTGGACTAATCTTTCAGCAATGGGGTTTGTTCAAATGGAGCAGCATGTTGTACTTTCTTCCACCTAGCAGCTGCCTTGTATTTTGAATCCAAATATTTGACCTACAGTTGGTACTGTTACTATTTTTCTAACCAAGGATATTGAAGACAAACTATGGCATCACCAAGGGCCATGAATGAGGAAGAACAAAGGCGCCTGAGTTCACTTTTTCACGCCTACGATGTGGATAACTCAGGGCGGATAGAAAAAAATGAGTTCACCACTATCTGTCAGGAGCTCCATGTCCCATCACAAGAAGCAGACGGCATATTCAACCGCCTGGACGTGGACAAAGACGGCACAGTCACCTTGGAGGAGTTCATCAGTGGCTTCATAGAACAACATCAGGAGGAAGAAGAAGATGACACAGAAACAGATGACAACAAGTCCCCAGGAGGTGAAGAAGAGTTTTCAAACAACACGGAACAGGTGATATCCAGGTGAGATATCTGAGCCATGTCTTTGTTTTTAAACAAATGCATGTAAATAAAGAAAATGTATTGCAGTGCAAGGAATGATTGATCACAGATAATACGACATAACATGAAGGTTGGGGTTTTTTCTTTGTACGTGAATTTTTGAAGCAGGAGTGCAGAACTTTTGTTTCTCCTATCTATATATAATACATATATACATATATATATATATATATATATATATATAATATATGTATGCACTACCAGTCAAAAGTTTGGACACACCTTCTCATTCGAAGTTTTGTATTTATTTTTATTTGTTCTACATTGTAGATTTATACTGAAGACATCAAAACTATAAAAGAACACATATGGAATTATCTAGTAAACAAAAAAGTGTTAAAAAATCCAGAATATGATTTATATTTTGCTGGCTACTGCAGAATGCTGTGGTAGCCATACTGGTTAAGTGTGCCTTGAATTTTGAATAAATCACCAACAGTGTCACCAGCAAAGCCCCCCCACACCATCACACTTCCTCCTTCATGCTTCACAGTGGGAACCACACATGCAGAAACCGTCCGCTCACCTTCTCTGCGTCTCACAAAAAAAAGAAAAATCTCTTCTTCTTGTTGTTCATCCTCAGTAGTGGCTTCTTTACAGCAATTGGACCATGAAGGCCTGATTCACGCAGTCTCCTCTGAACAGTGGATGCTGAGATTGTCTGCTACTTGAGCTCTGTGATCATTTATGTGGGCTCTATTCTGAGGTGCTTTAATTTGCGGTTTCTGAGGCTGGTAACTCTTATGTATTTATCCTCTCCAGCAGAGGTGTCTCTTGGTCTTCCTCATGAGAGCCAGTTTCATCATAGTGTTCGTGCGACTGCCCTTGAGGATACATTCAAAGTTTTTGACATTTTCCGGTCGACTGGCCTTTATTTATTAAAGGTCCCATGTCATGGCCATTTCTACTGATCATAATTCCATTGTTGAGGTATACTAAAATAGATTTATACTGAGCAATTTTCCAAACTCACATTGGTTTCTCATACAGCATCTCTGTAAAGTATGTGTATTCACCGGTATTCACTCTCTGTCCTAAACGGCTTGTTGGAGCACCTGCCCCCCCCTCCCTGTGAGCCCAGTGTGCTCTGATTGGTCACGCGATGTGCAGCTGAGCAGACAGGGCTTCCGTGTAGGCAATACAGATACGAAACTCATCCTGAGCACACACAAACACTCACAGCCGAAGTAAAAACAATAAGTGTGGCTTGATATTGAGTAAGAAAAAGGTTTATAACGCTGTGAGAATGGGTCTGCGGAGAGCATTTCTTCGCGATCCCAACTTAGCAGCCCGAAAAACGTTTACCCATTTAAACAGTCGTGGTAGATACCTTGTTTGTTTTAAACATCATAAATACACAAACAACAATGAATACTTACAGGTTGTGTACCCGAATCTCCCGCTGGTCCAAACAAAGTAGGAACAGCATCGTTCTTCAGTACATATCCGGCATGAATCGCTGAAAGGTTTGGGAAGCTTTGTTTCGTGAAAGGCTGGCAGAGTGTGCGGCCATAGCTCTGGGCGTGGCTACTGGGTATCCCTACGTAGCGATACCCAGGAAGTAAATGAGAAATTCCCAACGAGGCGTTTTGGGGAGGTCTTTTCTGTGTTAGAGTTTTACTCGCTACAGGGTGTACTTTGAGGGTTTTTGACTCTGCATACCGTTTACATGCATAAAAACCTTCATAACACACAAGGGGACGAACAGTAGTCAAATAGGGCTTTCCACTGTGCACTAACCCTACCTCTGCACAACACAACTGATGGCCTCAAACACATTAAGAAGGCAAGTAATTCCACAAAATGACTCTTGACAAGGCACACGTGTTAATTGAAAACCATTCCAGGTGACGACCTCATCAAGCTGACTGAGAGAAGCCAAGAGTGTGCAAAGCTGTCATCAAGGCAAAAGGGGACTACTTTGAAGAATTTAAAATAAAAATCATATTCTGGATTTTTTAACACTTTTTCTAGATAATTCCATATAGTTCTTTCATAGTTTTGATGTCTTCAGTATTAATTTACAAAGTAGAAACAATTTAAAATAAACACAAACCATTGAATGAGAAAGTGTGTCCAAACTTTTGACTGGTACTGTATATAATAAAGCTGTCATGTTTTGCAAGATATTACATGATTGATTACATGAACACAATTTAATTAACTGATCACATATAAACTTGCCACTAGAGAGAGCTGTAGTGTGACTTTTAAAGTCATTTAATTACATTTAAATTTAAATATATTTATTGGACATGCACTTTGCTAGATTGTGTGTGTCAACGTGTATTCATACGTCTCAGGTAGAAATGTACTTGAGATGGTACAGGTTGAATAATCTCTGATACTATAATTTCTAAAGTTGATTCAACATCACAGACTATTAGCCTTTCTCCACAATGAAAGCACTTTCATTTGGCCAGAAGCCCAGACTTCCTCTATTGTTGAGGTGAGAGAGAGAGAGAGAGAGAGAGAGGGAAAGAGAACACACACACACGCACACACGCACGCACACACACACACACGCACACACTACACGGTCACTAATGGCTGGCGTGCTACCTGAGTCACACAGCAGCTTTCTGTCTGTCGAGCTGGTGAATGGCTGCAACAACCCGGGGAATTATGTTTTGAAGACCACACAGGAGCCCACATTTGATTAATTGAGCGGTTAAATTAGATTATACTTGTTGTTAATGCATAACAGCTGTCGAAATGTTTGGATAGGTCTGGAAGTCGGGAATTACTTTTTGCAGGTGTCCCGAGAATAAATCGTTGGCAGACCGTTACTGAAGGCTTTCTCGGGTCTCATACATTCACTGAAACGCCTTCTGTTCTCCAGCCGGCCACATCCCTCCGCCGGGGGCATGAACGCGGAGGAGCAGTCCCGGCTGCGGTCCCTCTTCCACGCCTACGACTTGGATAACTCCGGGCAGATCGAGAGAGGAGAGTTCCTCAACATCTGTGCGGAGTTGGAGGTGTCCCAGGCGGAGGCTGACCAGATATTTAACAGATTGGACGTGGACAACGACGGAGCCGTCACCCTGCCAGAGTTTATCAGCGGCTTCTACGACCGCTACGGAGAGGACATGGAGTCCGACGGAGGAGACGGGTCCGCCGCCTGGGAGAACTTCGAGAGGAGGCTGGGCGAGCAGGCCAAGTTCATCCCCAGGTGAGAGCACCTGTCCAACGGGCAGGGAGGTACTGCACAGACGGGTGGATGTTTTTAAAATATGGAAATTCTTTGGATGATAATGAATGTGTTCAACAGTGGGCTCAGTGTTAGTAAAGATGACATAATGACTTCGACAGGAAAATTCACAAATGCTCAACATTAAAATCAGATAAATGTGCCTTTTTCAAACTGCTCCAACAACCGGCCCCGGTAACTGTAGCCATGTTGTTTGAATAGCATACTCATGGAAAAAAGAGTGAGTGACTGCGTTTGAGTTTGTCTGGAGAGTGTGTCTGTTTCCCCAAAGGCATCTCATTATAACCCAAAGATAAATAAATAAGTTCTCATGTTGACCCATATTACAGTGAGCTGTCAGCTTAACAAACAAGTAGATGTGTTGAGAGTCACACCTGCAGGTGGTCAAAAGTGTTGAATGATTAGTCAATAGACAAATCATTAAACGGCAATTACAGTCCCATAGTTCTTGACTGAAAGGATCTTCTGTTTTATATGAATTGCAAACTAAACATATCAGTTTTCCAAAACAAAGACATTTACCTGGATGTTCTTGCAACTGGGATGCACATTTGTTTGTTTGGAGAGTCACACATTAAAACAGCCCTGATAAACTTTGTTCTTTAAAATAATAAATAAACACAAAACTAGGGCATAATTCCATTTAATACCACAAAAAATAATAATTCAATAAATTATAAATTAATTCTCAACCTAGACATACTTTATTACTATTTTCAGAACATCCAGACTCCACCATTTTCTCCCTCTTTGCTAAATGTATTATTATTAAGCCTTTGTGTCAGTAGTTTCACTACAGCAGGCAATTCACAGTGAGACATTTAACGTTAACCCTCTATACATTTGGCAGCACAATGCATCACATACTGTATTTGCATATCTTTATCGACTCTCTGCTTCATTGATGTATTGCAGTATAGTTGTTAGAATAATTGTCGTTCTCTACCTATTACTATTTATTACCTTCTTTTTGTTTCAATATCCAATGATTTCCTTTTTTATTTTGGTTTTAGTGAAACTAATTGGGAAATAGAATTTGTTTTTTAAACTGAGACATTATTTGTAACCTCATTGTTTATTGCACCATTGTACAATTTAAACCCAATATAGCTTACTTCTATTTTCAAACATGCCATTTCCTACAAAGCCTTTGTGTGCTGCAGATAGCATAATGAATATTTGTCACATACTAGGTCTGCAAGGATCTTGCCCCACCAGATCTTTAGGTTTCTAGATTCTTTCAAATTATTCCAGCCACAGTACTTCTTTGAGTTTTGTGTTCCTCAGTGTATTAACTTTGCACTTTCTCTGTTCAGTTCTTTCACCCATGAGGCCTTCTGATTCTTGTATGAAAGGATAGTTTTTCTCTTAAGATTCAGTTGTGATACAGTTTGGTGTTACCCCTTCCCGTGGTTGATTAAGTGTTTGATTAAGTGTTTGATTAAGTGCAAATGGTTTCGATGGTTTCAATGTTTTTTTGTTATGATTGAAAATTGTTTATATCACAACTCCCACTTACTGAAAGCAATTACAATTAGCGACATTAATTACCTTCATTACTTGTTCTTTGAAAAAATAATTCCTAAATTAAATGTAAGTTTTGTAAATGTAAACTCTTCTACTCTAACAAAGTGCCTGCATGGTTGACTTAATGGCCTCTTTTGTTGAAGAAGATGCTTTACCATCTGTGTGTGTGTGTGTGTGTGTGTGTGTGTGTGTGTGTGTGTGTGTGTGTGTGTGTGTGTGTGTTCATGTGGCCCCGGGCATGCTGGACTGGTCCTCGTGCTGCAGTGCTGCTGTGACAGGGGTACATTGATTTTCACAGTGGTGTTGTCGGCTAAATCGCTAACAGTTAGCAGTCAGCTGAGGGACGACACATTGGTAAACATCTCACTTCAGACAAGTGTCTACTTTTTCAGGGAGTGAAAACTTTTTTTGTAAGTGAGATGTAATCATCAAGAAAATAAAAAATCAACTACATTTCATAACTTTATTGCTGACTGACGCTGATATATTGAGTGAATTTTGCTTAACATAATTGAATCAATCGTCTGATTGAGACTAATATTAGGCTCTGCACAAGATGTCCTTCATCCCTTACTCATTTAGTTAAGTTTGTAAATGCTTCAGATGTATTGCTTTTTTAGAAATCTACTTTTTTACAGCATATTCTGGTGTGTTAAGTGTTAAGTAAAAAGCATCTCATCATGAAGACTTTTCGAAAAAATTACATTTCCCTTTGCCTTGGACTTTGAATATTAAATATTATTTGTATGTCTCTCTGTATTTTGGCCTTTTGATAATAGATAGGCCCCCTTGGTGACCAAGTGTGTGAGCCTCCAGGTAAAGATACTCAGGTGCAAGTAGGGTTGCAAAGGGGCGGAAAGTTTCCGGTACATTTCCGGAAAGTTTCCGGAAAGTTTCCGTGGAAAGTTAAGCTGGGGAATTTTGGAAATATTCGATGCAAAATTAAACAAAAAAACATGACATTTCAACAGATTTTCTTTTCTTTTTTTAAATGTTTAAGTAGAACAGAACAAGTTTTAATTATTTTATTGAACAATTATTTGTGTCATTGAAGAACGAAAACAGGAATGTTGAGTTAAATGTTACTCATCCCCCCCAACCCCACTCATTAAAAAATGAACAAAAACCCCCATCCAAAAATCCCCACAAAGTCCCATTCAAAATGTTAAATGAAAAGAGCCCTTCTCCCTCCAAAAAGTCCCATTAAACATGCAAATCTTCCTTCAAGCGATCCTCTGCATTTTTGCTAAACCCTTTCAGTCAACAGTCTCTTCCTGGGCCTCATCAACATCCAACTCTGAGTCTTCCTCTTCAGTGTCACTGTCCAGCCTTGTTGAGGATGGCTCTGTGTCAGGCTCAAAGAGCCTTAGGTTTGCCCGAATGCCAACCAGTTTCCACTCTCACATTTGTGAGCCTGTTGCGAACCTTTGTGTGGTCTCAATAGCCATGCAGTAAGCAGTGTGCTATGGCATGGATATTCAAGTGTACTTGAATGGCATCTGTTTGTTTTAGTCAAGATTATGCTAAAATATACTTTCCCCAACTATATTTAAGTTCCCTATAAAGAGCCAACCTTCAATTTTGAAAATTCCCAGTTTATTCCCATAAATTCCCGTTAATTCCCGTGGAAAGTTTCCATCTTTGAAAATTCCCGGAATTTTGCAACCCTAGGTGCAAGAGAAAAACACTTTACTGCAGAGCACAAACAAGGTCTGGACACTGCTGGGCTCCAAACGTTTCTCTCTTTAACATTTACCGGAGAAAGTATTAGAGATCTAAAGGTTGCCTTAAAAAAGTTTAAAAATATTAATCTCTTTTTGTAGCCTCCCCATGTGTCGGATAGATCGGCAACACCAAAGCAATGATATCATATACTATTGAGTGAAGTAACTACAGATAACTAACAATAAAAACAAGGCAAGGTTGCAAAGGGAGAAAAACTGAATAAATGACCAAGTTTATTTGCTATATTTGCAAAATCTGACTTATTTCTGTGCCGTTTCTTTAAAGGGGACCTATCATGCAAAATGCACTTTTGTACGTCTTTTACACATGAATATGTGTCCCCGGTGTTCCAGGGAACTCACCAAGTGTCAGAAAACACAACCCTCTCTATTTTCCTCCATACCCAAATCTCTAAAAAAGGGGCTGCAACGGATCTGATAAAAACTGATCCAGATTTGAACACTGTCCTGACGTCAGGACGGTGGCGCTACGGCTATTGGGCCAACTCTCCACCTATTAGGGGAATGTGGGGTTGGGCCACGGCCGGCCATTGCCGCTCGAAAGCGCTGGAGACGCTGTAGTACATATGCCAGGCCTGTAAGTGGCGCTGTAGTCTGCCACAAAAGCAGCGAAGAAGACTTCCCGCCCATAGTTACCATGGTTACCCTTCTGTTTATTCTCCGCTGTGGCTTTTTTTCTCCCTCCCCGAGGCAAGCGTTTTCTCCCGCTGCTTTAATTCAATGCAATCCCTCCCCGTCGAGGCAAGCACTGTAATTCTCTCCGGTTAGTCCACCAGCAGATGACAAACACCCACCTCTCCGTCTCTTCCAAGGAACGAGGGGACCGTGCAGCAGAGTTTCAGTTTCAGTTTCTTTCGCCGGTCAAGATGTCCGTTAAAGTTTAAATCTTCCGGACAAAATTAGAAAAGTGCCGGTCAAAGGTCTTCTTTGTTATTTATTGAGCTTTAAAACAAATGAATAACGACTCTATATAATTAAACAGGAGGACGGAGATCTCTTTTTCTCCCCTTCTTCTGACAGCCCAGCAGCTGATTAGAGCACAGCTCACCTCTCCTGCAGGGGGGCGTGGTCAGCAGAATCAGACCCGTAGACAGCAAACAGCACATAGAGCGAAATGAGGCATGGCTAAAATGCATGATCTGTTTGGTATTTTGAAAACAGAAACGTATAAATATACCTTATATAGGTATGGCCCTACAATATATCATTTAAATATAGCATGATAGGTCCACTTTAAGTTCTTGTGACTCTAACCCTCTGGCTACTTACACAAACAAAACATCTGTATTTTCAAGACAAGGTGTCAAGATTTTCTCAGAAAGAGAGCTGTTTTCAACAACATCAATAGCAATCCTGAACACATAAAATATAGTATAACCTCAACAAAAGATTACAAAGACTTTCCCCCTCTGTGCTGGTATATGTGTGTTTTTATTGTGTTCAGTTTATAATGTTGCAACACATTGTGTTTAAGTGCGGGGTATTGACAGACAGACAGCAGTGTCTATTTGCTTTAGTCTTTAAGTCCGCCCTGTCAGGAGGCTAACACACACAAACACACTGTAGATTTATGCTACTTTACCCACGTTGACCATTGAGTTATGACACAAGACGTCTTACTTCTGTATCCATATGATGACTTCTGGATTACATTGTGTGATTAGGCTTTACAATGACACAATCTACTCGTATTACTCTCAAAAGAAAAACAAATACCCGCATTTCCCAGAATGTCAGAATATTTTATATATCATTATTATGAGACAAACTCACAGCAGCCATCTTAATCCAGTTTTACTTTTGATTTACTCAATCAAACATATGACTAGATATTATTTTACTGATATTAATGTTGGGTCCTGTTGGAAACGTCAAAACATTTGGATTCTCCTTAAAGTCATACATTTGTTTGGGGGGGGGACGACAATACTGTGTCACATTTGGTTCTAGAAAATTAACCTGATGTGAGTTCCTGATTGTGTTTCAGGAATGAACAAGCCGCTACGTTGTACGAGAACATCAGCCTGAATGAGCCCAGACTGATAAACCAGTTTGAGAAAGTCATCATAAACTTTACCAAAGAGATCAGACAGCAGAACTCAGAGATGGAGAACCTGGCACTTGCCATCAAACGGTGGGAAACACACACACACACACACACACATACACACACATACACACAGAATGCGTTATCCCGTCATCCCTCCATCTTCAGACACACACAGTGACAGACAGAATATAAAAAAGTGATTTAAAAACAATTACATTTAACAGTATAGTTTGAGTATTGTTGGAGCTGCAGCTTTCACAAATGTGTAGATCTACCTATATATGACATATTAATTGGAGCAAGATATTTTCATTACGTTTTTAGGATGTAGGAAGTGTCAGTGTGCAGTATATATTGAATCGATGATGAGATTATCCTGTTACTGTTTTGTAGAGCGCAGGACCAAGCCTCAATGCAGCTCAGTGAAATGGAGGATGAGATGGACCAACGCATTCATGCTGCTGAGAGAAAAACACAAGAGCAGGTAGGAAAAACCTGGAGATAAGACGTCAAAAAAATATGTATTTTGATGTTCTTTATAAATATCTGGCTCGTGTGTTTGTTTCTTTGTAGTTTCGGTAGGTAAAAGTCATAGGCAGGATGCGTTTGCTCAGCTCTTCCCTCATGTCAAACAAACGTACGCGGCTGTCAGATGACTCATTACATTATAAGACCTGCCTGCTAATCAGGAGTATAAATAACTCTTTGGATGCCAGAGATAAAACAGTGGATATATTGAGGTGCTGGAGAATGTTTTAGCCTCCAGTGTTTAAAATGATAAGGCTGTTTATACTTGTGACGATAAGGCTGGGTTGTGTGGAAATAAAAATAATCATCTAAAAAGATTGTCTGCAAATTCAGGACTGGCCACGACGCTTTGAGAACGTCTCTGTGCTCCTGGCCATGGTCAACAGAGGCAGGCATTTGTTTACTGCAACATAGCTTTTGATACTTGGATACATTTATTTATTGCCTTGTTGACCCTTTTTTCCTGGAATTATATGATGCTGGATGGTCAGTGTTATGAAAGCGTTAGACATTTCCTGGAATCTGGTGAAACACATCACACCGTGCGGCGTGTGAAATGATAAGATTTGATAACAATATTTAGCTTTCCACTACATAATATGAAAAGTAAAATGACAAACTCTGTAGCAGATCTTTCGCAGAGTCAGGCTTCAGACCATCTAATTTATTTAACTTGTATGTTTGTAGTCTTTCATCCTGTCTTTGACCCTGATGTTTCTTTAAAGCTTGTGCGTGAACATAAACTCTGTGTTATCACTGTGTGTGTGTTTAAACTTGTGTAAATGTACCTCACTGACTCAGCTAACCCAGGAGCTGCTGTTTGTTTTGGGCCATGCTGTAACACTTGACAGACTTATATTTTTGGAAACTGTAGATACTGTAGAAAGTTGCTGATAGCAATTCCCCAGCAGCCTCTGTTATGGCTCAAAACCTGCCTTGAAATAGTCACAAGAATTACATAACTGGAGAGAAAGCAAACACACACACACACACACACACACACACACACACACACACACACACACACACACACACACACACACACACACACACACACACACACACACACACTACACACACACACACACACACACACACACACACACACACACACACACACACCACACACACACACACACACACACACACACACACCACACACACACACACACACACACACACACACACACACACACACACACACACACACACACACACACACACACACACACACACACACACACACACACACACAGTTCCATAAACTGTTGTTTTAGTTAATCAGTTAATATCTCATGTGTGTTTTTGTTTATATGTGTCTTTATGTAGGAGAAAAAACGAACAGAGGCTGCACTGAGTGAGCTGCGCAGAAGTTATGAAACCGAAGTGTGTGAGCTGCAGTGTAAGATCCAGAGGATGCAGATGGTAAACCTCTCAGCTTTCTGACTGCATTTCATTTTTACTGCACCGCACTCCAGCATCATATAAATATGAATTTACTGTTCACATAAATTAAGCTTTTTTATTGTGATTTTTCAACACCGTATGACATCCAGTGATATGTTATCTACACAAAAAGAAATAAAAAACATACAAACATTAATAAAAAACGAAAAATACAAGATGTTTAAGAAAGTAGTACGCTTTCAGATAAATACAAGCAGGGCAATCGAACAGCTGGCAGTTTCTCTTTAATATGCTCTATGGTAAAGTAACGTTCAATATTTGTTTTAAAGTCTTTGTGAAGCCCCTAAATTATTATTACATTTTTTCTAACTAAAGTGAGTAAAGGTGGATGAGTTTTTTTACATCTAAGCATAAGGTGTCTGTCCAGCAGATGATCAGATTTGCAGTAACGGCCCGTCCACACGGCGGCGTGCGTTGAAGCTTCAACGCTTCTGCCCATTCACTTTGAATGGGGTGACGTCACGCTTTGCCGAACTGCATTGTGGTTCCGTCGCTTCGCTTTGCTCGCGTTGCTCGCTTCAAAAGTTGAGCAATGTTCAACTTTTGATGCTTCAACGGAAGCGTCAGCCAATCAAATCATATGCCAGTACAAGCTCAACGCACGCCGCCGTGTGGACGCTGCGTAACGGTACGTCCACACGGCAGCGTGCGTTGAAGCTTGCCTGTGGGCGTGTCTGAAACTCGACCAACAACCAATCACATGAATCTCCCGCTCCGGACACACAAGCACGCGGTTTGATTGGCTAGAGCTTGTACTGGCATATGATTTGATTGGCTGACGCTTCCGTCGAAGCTTCAAAAGTTGAACTTTTCTCAACTTCTGAAGCGAGCAACGCAAGCAAAGTGAGCAACGCGAGCAAAGTGAGCAACGCGAGCAAAGCGAAGCGACGGAACCACAATGCAGTTCAGTGTTTCCCCTAGGTTTACTGCTTTGGGGGGGTGCTGTCTGAGCGGGAGGGGGGGACTGGGTGTTGTTGGGATATTTTATTTTTTTAAATCCTCTGGAGCAGAGAGAAACTGTGGATTATTGTTATTGATTAATGCATCGGTGTTTCTTAGGGTCAAAAACACAAAACTCATAACTTAAAATGAAAGTGTTTAGTTTATTTAATAAAAGAGCACATGTTCAATGTGAAAAGTGACAGTAGCAATTTGGTGCTATAAATATGTATTTTAAAAAACAAAAACACCTTGAATTTCAGGGGGGGCGCGGGGCTCCGTTGGCTTCAACGCACGCCGCCGTGTGGACGGGCAGTCAATTATTTATTTCCAACTTAATTAACCTTTAACCTTTTAGTGCACGAGAATAAGGCATCAGATCAGAGATAAGTATTGCAACCATTAAACTATACATTACTTCAGATGAAGTCTGAAACATTTAAAACAAGTTATACAACGTTTTAGAAATACAAAGGTGTACTGTTGAAGTGTCCCGATGACATGAGTCAGGCTTCGTTACAAGGACTGCATTTAGATGCAAATATTAACAGCTTATTAAAGGTTATCTGTACATGTTTGGTCAAAACACTGTTCTGCTTAACAGCGGGATAAGAGAGGTTCTTTTAGGAACAACAGTGACTGCATTCACTAAACACCAAGACGAATTTCTTCCCTTTGACTTCATGAAATCCTAACATCATTAAATGTCAGCTGGACTCCACTGATAGGAACTTTAAAATGACCACGATAGTGTGAATAAATGTGTACAGTACATGCTGTTACAACAGCAACAGCGTGAGGGCATCTACATTTAGGTAAATCTGAAAGTTAGATCATCTCAATCCTAAATATGTGAACTTGTCCATCAGATCGAGGAGAAATACAAGAACATCACGGTGAAGGACGAGAGCCCAGCGCTGAAGAAGAAGATCAATGAGCTGACCCTGGTGAGACTACTGAGTGCACTTAAAATAATGTCTTTAATGTCACTGATTTCTGTATGAGCCATTTCTCTTACTTTTCTTAACACTCTTACATTTGTGTTCAGGAGAACCAGCGTTTAAAACAAGAGCTGTTGAAGTCTCAGACCAAAGTGGCCTGTCTGCGCAGTGAAATGGACTCTCTGAAGACGGAGATCACAGACCAAAGCATCAGCTCTGAACAGTAAATACATGTTGGGGTTCTTTGACTGGATTTATCTTAAGCCATTTTGATTTTAGTTTCAAGTTTGTTTTTTTGTTTTAGTTCCCATTTTGTTTTTGCAAGATGCAAATGGGACACATTTTTGTATTTCTCATAGTGAGAAAGAAAAAGGATTGTTACATAATACTGCATTAATCCTCACACATAGACACTCTTTTCCTACTATGTCAACTCTAAACCTATAATTACTGAGTTGCAGAACAGGTTTTTTCCACTTTCTTCTTACCTCACTTGTAGATTTATCTGAACTTAAGAATATTTAATATTTGCAACCTGTTCTCCACCAAAAAAATAACTCAAACTTACGTACGTTTCAAACCTATTTTGAATTAAAAAATGTCTTCGATTTGGAAGAATAAAGTAAATCAACGTGGCCCCAGTCTGCTAATCAAACAATCCCACCATTGAGACCATTTGCTGCAGAGGGACAGAGAAAGACAGAGGCCTCGCTCCCTCTGACTGACAGACAGGTTCCCGGGGGTGTTTTCATTTCGTCACAGCTGAAACAGGATATCCTGGAGTGACTTCACACACACAGTCACTTCTTCAGCAGCGTTACTAAGCAACAGAAACAACATGACCAGTGGCAGGATTACACTCCGCCTCCTCGGGCCATCTCAGTGACGGTGTTCACATTGTTGTTTCTCTGTCTTTGTGTCAGGGTGATCATAAAATAGCTGTGATGTCTTAAAGTGAATCAGTTGATCTGACGTCAATACAATCTCTGGGTGTACTGTTATTAATTAGGATGCAGGGAAATATATCTCCTTTTTATTAACAGTTTTTATAGTCATTGATTTTGCATATGGTGTCCTTTGAGAAAGGAAAAAATACATTTAGACTGACACTATTTCAGGTTGTCATCACTTTGATTGTTCTCCTTTGTTTGATTCATAATAATGAACACTTGTTGTGTTTTGTTGCAGCGATGAGGAGCTCATGAAACACTTCGCTGACGAGCGGGACATCCTGGAGAGCCAGATTGAGATTCTGCAGTAAGTCAGAAACTGCACCAAGAATTTACGCAGATTCTAAAGGAAAAATACGGTGTATTGGCGAATAAAAATGAATCCAATAATGATTTTTGTTCTTTCTGTGTGGATAGGTCAGCCAACAGGAAGCTGCATGACAGCAACGATGGCCTGAGATCCACCCTGGAGAGGAGCAACCGGGTAACACTCCATAGTTCATCGAAAAATAATACAAATTCAAAAGCTTATTTAACATATTGGGTTGGATATTGTGATGATTATCTATATAAATATTCAGTATTTAACCATAAATTTGATTCACTTTGGCTATTTTTGCTTTACAATGTTAGGGTTTTTTGCAAGACATTGAAGTTGTATTGCAGTGTAATATATTTGGTAATGCATTTCTAATTTGTATTTACTGAAAGACAAAGAGGAAACCGTGGCATTCTGATGGTTGAACCCTATTATATAATGAATACATTAAAAAATAAGCATTAATTGGAACAACAAGCCAAGCATTCACTGTGTGACTGATTGTCAATGTCAGGAAGCTATGAAACAATGGAAAGCTTATTTTTAATTGTTGTGTGTTACAGTCTGGTAACGTTGGATCACCAGGAGAAATAAAGGAGAGAGCAAGAAGTAAAAGCATCTGCTTCACATCACCCTATGCACTAATGGATCGGTAAGACCTGCAAACAATGAGGAGGATTAAACATATTGAATATTTCACCTGATTGAGTAAAATGCTCTTGTTTGCTTTAACTAGAATGGAATAACAACCGCCAGTGTGATTTTGGTGAGATGATGACCATCCTGGTCCAAAGTTACACATGGGGTGCCAAATCAGGCAGCAATAACACCTGCTCTGCTTTCATTTTGTACCTGATAGGCTCAGAGTGAATTGCTTATGTTTGCTTGAACTAGAGTGGAATAACTAACTCTGCCAGATTTAGAAAGCCCTCTTTAAGCAGTCTCAATTTATATCGTTTTAAGTATCACCAAATCTTCTGACCTTGTGTGTGAGTGCTTCTTTTTGAGTATATATGAAATTATATTCTTCTTTTTGAAAACAGGTTTGGTTGATGAACACTTTACATTTCATTTACTCGGTTGCTTGAAGTTTAGATGTTATACAGTAGATTAAGGATGATTAGCAGCTTCAGGGTTTTTTTTTAAGAACAAGCTTAACATATTTTAATTTATAGGAATGGATATATCTCAAATACAGAGTTTCAAATATCAATAAAATATGATTTTCTCCTAGCACACATGAATGTGTACACAGAACAGTTTTTTTTTTGGTTGTTGTCTTGCATTGAAGAAAGAGTCAACGTATTGATGATTGGACCAATATGTTTAACTCACAGCAATTGTAAAAGGCAGAAATAGATTTTTGGATTCACATAATCTCCTGACCTCTTCCCCAGGTTCAGCCAGCGTATGGAGGATTTCCCTCCTGTGTACAGCCGCCGGCCCAGCTGTGACACTCTGGCGTTGGCTATGTGTGACCCGGGCCTGAGGCGCAGAGACAGCAGTGAGTGTGAGGAGGACAGCCTGCCTGAAGTCTACACGGACAGCGGCCTGTCCACACTCAGAGGATCACACGGAGGCTACGACTCAGAGCAGGAGGTCAAAAGTCTAGAAGAAGAGGACAGGAGGGAGGAGAAGACAGAGGAGGAGGACAACCATGACAGCATGAATGAACACAACTCTGACACTGATGTAAGACAATAAGAGACACAACATGCCCATCAATACTGTAGCAATATGTGTTTTAGTCTAGACTCTAGATAAAGGGTTGGCAACACTTAGGAAATAAAGTAGTTTTTCTTAATTTTGGTGATATTTTTTAGTGGAAAAATATCTAATAACTTAACTGTTTTAGTTAATAGTTTCTACTACTACTAATACTAGTTGTAGTAATTGCTACCAAAATCAATCCACGACCTACATACACTTCAATACCATATGCCTATCGAAGCAATTAAGAGCTAACTGTCTTGCCCAAAGACACTTTGACATGCTGAATGATGAAATATGTTTAATGTTGTAAATACGTTTAGCTCTTTTGATAGTAAAGGTTTCCAACTATAGTTATGGCTCTCTGTGAGGATATGATCATTCTCACATGCTCAAAAAGATATGTTAGTTTACCATACATTAGCATGCTAACATTTGCTAAGTCCTCTGTATATAACAAAGAGTACAGCTGAGGCTACTTTGCAGGTTTTCTAACCTAAACTACAATAATTAACAATGAAAATTAAACTTGATGACAGTGCTACATGAAAAGGAGTAATCCTCCGGGGGCAACACCTATCTGTACAACATTTCCGCAAATGCATTCAACAATTCAGACATTTTCATGCCCAGAACATGGAAAGTAAATAACTGAGATTTTTCTTTTTGCAGTACTCCAAAAATAAAATGCTTTGCAAGAGTTACTATCTATCCATATCGTAGATTCTGTCTGATTATATTTTTGTATTAATGTCTGATTCTGTGCATGTACATCACAGCCAGCAGATACTCTGGACGGTGAATCTGCTTTCGGGTCAGACAGCAGCTCAGTTTTGGACTGGAACCCTGAATCCATTAGCGTGGTCAAACCCCTGACCACCAGGAAAGCCCTCAGTGCCATCAGTGTTCAGGTGAGAGAGAGACAAGTGACAGCTACAGGCCAGATTTCATGTTGATAATCATAGATTTCTTTCACTGAAATTAGATTTTGGGATTTGTTTTCAGGAAAAACGTTATAGTTTTTAGCTCCCACACACCATTAAGTCTAGCAATTGATCAGTTTGTCCTCTATTAATCAGAAATACTGTTGTGTTATGTAAATTAGAAACTCTAGCTGCTGTCAGTCGGGCTTTAGATTTTATTTTATGTATTTTTTAACATAGCCTGTCCTGCAACGGTACATAAGTCCCTCATTTCCTTCACTGAAAAGACTTGATGATAGGCCAAGATGCAAATAAGAAAAGCAGCAGTTGAAAAGTGGTCAATGCTGAGGACAAAATATATTCATACATCATATTTTGTTAAATGTAACATGGCATAAATGTGCAGAATACAAGTGTTGCATGAGTGCCTCCCTTCCCTACATGCGCTCTGCCTGTCTCTCCAGAAGGAGGACAAGGACAGCGCTGACCTGGGCTACATGACGTCAGAGAAGGCCTACAGGATCGTGTTGGCAGGAGACGCAGCTGTGGGGAAGTCCAGCTTCCTGCTTCGTCTCTGCAAGAACGAATACAAACTGAACTCCAGCGCTACACTGGGTGAGCTAGAGAGACTAAAACCAACGTTTGGAAATCTTGTGTTCAAATAGCTTTATTTTCTAACTTAATCCTCATTGACGTGTCAAATAATGTCACCCAAGAATTGCCATCTGACTGGTTAATGATTAATTTCTGCACATAGTGACATGTAG
The DNA here is from genome assembly GCF_902827165.1 of Trematomus bernacchii. Lineage (NCBI taxonomy): Eukaryota > Metazoa > Chordata > Actinopteri > Perciformes > Nototheniidae > Trematomus > Trematomus bernacchii. Next base: position 6,719,683 of record NW_022988043.1, read on the forward strand.
TCATAGCTACAGTACATATTCAGTAATCTGATCAGCCACTGAGCAAGGGCGTAACTACTTATTAAACTGTGTTCCAGTTTTGTGCCAGCATTGAAGTGTGACTTAACATACTGTGTCTCCTTTGTGTGTTCAGGAGTGGATTTCCAAATGAAGACACTAATCGTTGATGGAGAGCCCGTCTTACTACAACTATGGGACACTGCGGGACAAGAGAGGTGTGTGTTGGATACAATTTCATTGCACCAATATTCATTATAATATATATTTCATCTATTTATTTATAGATGTGTTTTTAAGAGCCTATTATTATGTGCTGCAATTTTTTTAATGTAAAACGTACACACACACACACACACACACACACACACACACACACACACACACACACACACACACACACACACACACACACACACACACACACACACACACACACACACACACACACACACACACACACACACACACACACACACACACACACACACACACACACACACACACACACACACACACACAAGCAGACCTCATGTACCTCAGTTTTTTTGTGTGTATTTTGAACCCTTTCCTACCTCCTCTCAGGTTTCGCAGCATTGCAAAGTCGTATTTCCGCCGGGCAGACGGTGTGTTGCTGCTGTACGACGTCACCTGTGAGAAGAGCTTTCTCAATGTTCGAGAGTGGGTGGACATGATCGAGGTAATGCCTGCTGCTAAAGAGTTGCTGACTGACAATGTTTGTATTTAGCAAAGATAAGTCACAGAATTGATCAGAATAGAGTGAAAATGAAATCTATCTACTCTTCTGATATCTCAATTCGTACCGGCAGCATTTCTGTTTTTATAAGATGTGAATTAATGTTCATTTGAATTTCAAACACAATGATCATGATGTTTTCTCTTTTTGTTACACGCAGCAGATATGTAAGTGTTGGATGTGCATTGTTCAGATTGTGTCCTGCTGTTAAACTGTGGGCATGTTGACATTTCTGTGATTTTCTATTTTGCATGCTGTATATGTATGTAATGTACTGTCTCATAAAATGCCCTATGGACAGGCCGTTGTGCTTAACGTCAAATCAGTGTTTTGGTCTTTGATGGTTATTAGTTAATGTATTCTGTGTAATCACCAAGTCAGTACAACAATATATCAGTTAACACTATTGAGGTTATCTGCAATATTTGGATTTCTAATGTATTTATTGCTGTTTAACCTTGTTCAATTATTTTTGTTTGCATAGCAGGATGTGTCCCAGGAAGATATTCCCATCATGCTTGTGGGTAATAAATGTGATCTTAGACAAGATGGCACCAACTGTGTCCCTACAAGCTATGGAGAGAAACTGGCCATGGTAATATCAAATAAAAACCCACTCACTTTACTAAACTTAAAGTCTATTTTAATGAACTAACTTTAAACATTTGGTACACCACCTAGCCCCTTACTCCCCACACTGTCCTATTGTAATCCAAATATCCAAAACCTTAATCTTAATGTCTTCACCCAACAGACCTACAACACTCTGTTCTGTGAAACTAGTGCCAAAGACGGCTCTAACATCCTGGAGGCCGTGCTGCACCTCGCCAGGTGAGACACTGTTTCGGAAGAATGCACATCACACAACCAGGATGTTTGTCTTAGTCTATGAGTATTTTACTCCTCAGCAGACATTTCAGATGTTAAATAAAGGTGTAGTTATTTTATAGACTTGCTTGTATTTATTAGCTGTTCCAGAGGACATGTGTTGTATATGCAGGTCTGCCCGCATGGCTTAGTGGGATACTAAGATTAAACATAGCTGAGAAAAATGATTTGTTTAAGGTTAAAGTTCAATAATAATACAAAAAAAGAATAAGGACCTCCTTGTACTGCGTGCATTATAAAACAGACAATGCCCTGTAATTTTGTCATTTGCTGCCCTCTGGTGTGTAAAGAAGAACTGCAAAGGAAAACTAATATGGAGGTAAAATGTGCAGTTTTCTTGTGAATCTTTTAACTCTTGCATTGTCTACAACTATGTTACTTGCATACATTCTTGTTTTTTGCGGACTTGGTTTTCATTGATTTGAGTGATCTTAATCAATTACTTGTTTGATCTATAATATCTCAAAAATAGTTTCAAATGTCTATTTAGTTTCTCAAAGATGATGTCTTTAAATGTCTGGTTTTGTCAGTTCAAAACTCAAAGGTATTTAATTTAGCACAATATAAAACAAAGAAAAGCAGGCTCGTTTAAAAGCTGAAAACAGCCTTTTCTGATATTCTGCATGCAAAGATTACTAACAATGAATAAATCATCATATCATTTCTGATCAGAGAAAGCGATTAGTCGTCATCGTTGCAGCTCTAGTCATATTTGATTAAAGGTCCCATGTCATGCTTTTCCGGTTATTACCCGTCCCCTTGTGTGTTATGAAGGTTTTTATGCATGTAAACGGTCTGCAAAGTCACAAACCCTCAAAGTACACCCTGTAGCAAGTAAAACTCTAACACAGAAAATACCTGTCTATGCTGCCCCAGAACGCCTCGTTGGAGATTTCTCTTTTTCCATTGTTTTCTTCCTGGGTACAGTGACGTGACCATAACCAAATGGACCCATTGGTCCAAATGGACCAATCCGTGGAGCCGTTTCGTTACGTCCGCGGAGCCGTTAGGTTAAGTCCGTGGATTGGTTCAAATGGACCAATCCGCGGACTTCCTCACACACACACTCAATCTTTTCTCAGCTGCAGCTCCACCGATTTCACCTCCCTGAGACAGCGGGACGCGGCAAGGCTGTGAGTCGGTGTGTGAGCAGTGCACACACACAAACTCCCAGCCAGGCTGCGGGTGTGTGTGTGTGTTCGGGCTGGTTTCGGGCTGGGTTTCGCTGTGTCTCGCTGTCTCGCAGACGGCCACTGGGCTCACAGGGAGGGGGGGGGGCAGGAGCTCCAACAAGCCGTTTAGGACAGAGAGTGAATACACATACTATACAGAGATGCTGTATGAGAAACCAATGTGATTTTGGAAAATTGCACAATATAAATCTATTTTAGTATACCTCAACAATGGAATTATGATCAGTAGAAATGGCCATGACATGGGACCTTTAAGATCTATATACTGTAGCTTCTCCTGTGTTGATCTTTTTGACAAGTAATACTGTAAAATATAAATGAACATTACAAAAAGCTTTTTGTTACATAAATGTCTTATTTCACCTGTTTTCTTTCCACCCTACAGGCAGGTAACAAAACAGGCTGCTTTTGATGATAAAGATCAGTATCAGTCGCTGCACAAGTTAGATGCTCCCAGGAAGAAACCCAACTTCTCCTGCTGCACCTGATCACATCTATCTGGACCTCATCACAGGTGGAAAAAGGACTACAAATGCAGAAACCTGCCAAAACAGTGTGTGAATAACTAAAACAACTAACATGTGTATAAAGTGAGCAAACAAACATGGGATAACTGCAGAATACCCGCAACTTCTTACTGTTCAGATTTAACTTGTAACATGTATTGAGCTGTTATTTCAGCTTTGTGTCTTACTGTTCTTTATTATATGGATGTTTTATTCAGTGGAACCTCTTGCCATGTGAAAGATATGTTCAATTTTGTTTTGCTATTATATATATATTTACATAAGTTCCTTCCACATATATGATTTGGTATGCCCAAAGAGACACTGCCATGCTGTGAAGAAACTCCAATCAAATCATGAAAACAGAAAGACAGCTGTGAAAGTGAAGTCAAATGTGTGAGAAGGATTTGAAAGTATTTGAGCATGTTTTTAGTAAGATTAGTATGTTACAATTACACATACAGGTGATGGAGGATCGATTTGAGCATAGCGTAATTGTGAGCGAATAAGACAATTAAGAATGGACTCTTATCTAATTGATAACTGTGGCACTTATTGAGTTACCTCATGTAAGTGCCAGTTTGTTTTTGATTATGCCACACATAGTGTCAAACTTTATGCAAATGAACTACATCAATATGAAATGAAGATACTAAGAAGTATGGGAGAACTTAAAGCAAGTACCTCGTCTTGCTCATGAACGATGAGCTCTGGTTCAATGTGTGTTAGTATGAGACTTAATTATACTTGCTCGACCCACTGTTTTTGTTATATTACCCTACAGTGTTACATTTATTTTGACTTTGAAATCGGGATGAATATCATACTGCTATAGAAATTATGTTTTTAGTTGAATGTTTTGCAGATCGTTTCCAATTTGCACAAATGCTTTAATTAACCTCTGTATTTTATTTTCTGGTACAACAAAAGTAAGGTGTGTATAAGAGATGTGGCAGGTATAATAACCTTATTTCTATCGGATACAGGACATGACTGTAAATCAAATGTTATCTTGGCAAATTTTCACTACTGATCTTGTATAATTCGTCTTATTATTTTATAATAATAACTCCATGTGTTATGCAAATGTGCTTAAACGGCGTGTATATACGTGCATATGCCTTAAATCTAATGTTCAAACAGCACCAATCTTTGTTACATTAGATTTGAGGGGATGTATCTGCTGACAGCTTTGTTTTCCAAACTTATTTTGTAGAATTTCGATTGAACAAATAGTAGATAACAGTTTCCATTTCAAGCTTATTTTCATAAAGTAAATGTTAAACAGATTACGTAAAGGAAATTCAGAATGAGAATTGCTGTCAGAAAAAAACAAAATACATGCACCGTTGTGACAAAGTAGGAAGATGATGTCAAATATAAAGAACACACATGTATACCACACCTTATAAAGTGTATACACAACAATACAAGAAAATCAACTACTCAGATTAGAGCCAACAGTTTTGTAACTATAATGCAACTTCTCTACTCTGACAATCTGAGGGCCATTTTACAGCGATTGACCAGGTGTGGGGAAATTAAAAAGCAAGCATTGTTTGAACTTCTTTCATTATTTACACAATTATTTCCCTGCCTCATGGTGCTGTACATACACCAGCAAATGTGAATGTAGCATTGAACCTGTTGCTTGGCTATTCCAACAAGGACAAAACTTCTTTATGAATAAATGTCTCAAGAGATGCAACTGTATTATTGCTGCCTTTATTATGTTTCTGGTCTGGTTTATCAGTTTACAACTGTATACATGTATGGTATGTTTCAAAAGAAATGGGTTGGGAATACTTTCCAATACAAAAGAGGGTACAAAACGTTGGGTTACATATGGTAACCCTTGTTATATAAGCACAGGTGAGCCCTCTACTGGACTCTATGAGTACTCCCATGTATCCTATTCATGCAAGCATTCCTTCACTGAGACTTAGACGTAGCCGGCCCCTGGGCGGCCCACCTGAATGCGCGCACATCTCACCGCATAAAAGGCGACGTTATATCTCTCACAGGCTCCGATGTATACGCGCACTGTCGTCCCGCAACAACACCGCTCCATCTCCCTGTTTCTGACCGGCTTTCTGGTTAGCAGCCGCTGTGCCTCACACACCTCTCCCTCGGTCGTAACCGTGGAGAGAAAGAGGCTGCGGCTGGCCGAGCACACCCTGACGCGCTTACCCCGCGGAGGTGTGCCATAACGTGGAGGATTCCCTCCTCCTGTCTTAAAGCAGGGGAAAAAAGAGTCCTCCAGCCCCTATGAGCCCATGTGCGCGTCACGTCCCCCGGGACCGGGGGCCCGGGGAACGTAAGCACATTACGTCCGGGGAGGGGGTCAGATGCCCACTGACCCACAGCCCCCCCTCTCCCTCCTCACCAGTCCTGTGTTGCCCCAGCAAGCACAGACGATGAAAAGGAGCCAGACATGTCCAAGAGATAAAACGTAATGAAGGGACCTGGCGTTGACCAAGATGCCGCCGTGCATATGTCCTCCACACTCACGCCGTTAAATAAGGCTGTTGACACAGCCATGGCTCGTGTAGAGTGTGCACGGACCCCCATGGGGAAGGTTCTCCCCGCCTGTCCGTAGGCATGTGCAATGCACTCGCAGAGCCAGTTTGCCAGGCTTTTCTTGGACAGAGCTTTTCCAGTTACCCCACCACTGAAACACACAAACAGCTGTTCTGTGTGTCTAAGGCCCCGGCTCCACGAGGACGAAAACGGGTTGAATCCGCATATTTCTCATGTGTATAGCCCTCTAAGCTCGACGACGCCGTAAGGGAAACGTAGAAACAGACCCCGCAAACGACAACGGGTCCAAAGGTGGATAGATCTGGGAACGGAGCGCTCTGGGGGGTCCAACGGGGCCGTGGAGTCGCCTATACGGTCATTCGTTTTCATAGCCCCGCCTCTCCCCACCTCTTCCCACCTCTCCGCGTACCCCGCATCATTGCTGATGTGTTTCGTTAACAACAACAATGGCGGATCGCAGGGTTGCTATCGTGCTCGAGTCGCTACTGACCATGCTACAGTTCTTTGTGCAACATCTACAGGAGCTCATCCATCAGCAACAACAGGACATGGAGAACATGACCTACATGTTGCTAAGAGTACCGCGGGGAATAACCCGAAGGGCAACCAGGAGAAGGTTTTGGGTAAGACCGGGCAGAAGCAGCAGTTGGTGGGACAATTTTGTCAATGGCGTTGTCGTGGATGAGGAATGGAGGGAGAACTTCCGCATGTCCAGATCCTCTGTCGTCGCCCTGACCGAAGAACTGTGCCCATATATTGAAAGGCAAACAACAAACATGAGGGCACCAATTGATCCACTGAAAAGGGTTGCGTTAGTACTGTATTACCTGAGCGATGGGGGAAGGATGCGGAAGACTGCTAATGCCTTCGGTGTTTCGCGCCAGACTTTGTCCTACATTATTAGGCAGACGTGCAGAGCGATCTCAATCCACCTGGGTCCAAAATATATCAAGCTGCCTTATACTGAGCCCGAGACCGCGGATCTGGTTGAGGGCTTCGATCATGCTCATCACATGCCCCAATGTTTAGGAGCAGTGGACGGAACCCACATCGACATCAAGCAGCCATCTAACAACCCCACTGACTACATCAACAGGAAAGGCAGACATTCCCTTAATGTACAGGCCGTCTGTGATTACAAGTACCGATTCATGGATGTCGTGGTAAAGTGGCCTGGGAGTGTGCATGATGCACGGGTCTTTGCTAACTCAAAGGTAAACATGTACTTGAAAACTGGAAAGATCCCTGCTCTGAGAAAACAGATTGTGGACGAGGAGGAGGCCATACCAATTTATCTTCTTGGTGATCCTGCCTACCCGCTGCTGCCGTACCTGATGAAGGAATATGCAACCGATGGCTCCACAGTTCAGGAACAGTACTTTGGGCTAACTTTGTGTAGGGCACGTATGGTCATTGAGTGTGCTTTTGGTCGCCTCAAGAACAGATTTGCTGCACTTAGAAGGCCTATGGACATAAACTTGGTTGACCTGCCCCATGTCATTTACTCCTGCTTTGTCCTCCACAATTTTTGTGAGGCCAGTAAGGAGGCTGTGGATGTTCAGTCTGTGTTGGGAACAATTCAAGCTGAAAGGGATTTACAGCCTCCCACACAGAGCAATAGGTATCTCACTGACTGTAATGAGGGGGAGGGAAAGAGAGTGAGGAGAGTGCTTACGGCTTACATTGACCCGTAGGACTACATAAAAGACAGACTGTATTTTTTTTTTGGGAAGGTTACTGTGTTAACATCTGATAAACATTATTTGTTACATTCACTGTGCAGCTCCTTCAGTGACCATTTTTTTTATTTTTTTTTACTTAGTACTTCTTAATGTATGTAACATTAAGCAACAAAATATGTGATTCTCCAATGTTCAAAGTGTGAAATTTAAAATAAAATTGCCTGCAACCACTTCCAGACTTTCTTTGAACTTAAAGTGCAACATGTGACATTTCCGATATTTGACACTAGGGGGGGTTATTTATCAGAAATATAGTATATAGATGTCTTAATTATCATATGTATATTTATACTTTCCCATAAGGAACCAACGTGGCACGGTGTCACATGAACTTTAATGTTCTGTAAAGTTACACTGATGTTCCACCCTGACTTTCACAGGAAACCCGGAGTGACATATGCACGATTAGAAATATGATTATGATCTGCTCAGTTCATTTAGCTGATTCAATTACATTTAGTTAATATATCCTTTATTCTTCAGTTCAAACAATGTTCTAACCTATTTAAACCAAAAACGCATCCTCATTATTGAAGTTCTGAGTTATATGACACTAGGGGAGGTTATTTATCAGAAATATGGTCTATATATGTCTTAATTATGTTCTTATGTTCCCAAAAGTAGAAACAGGTCCGGGTTCTTATGGGTTAAACAACTGGCTTACTACGCCACAAACTGAAGCTCACTGCTTTCAGTCAACTTGGCCAGTAATAGATATCTCACTGACTGTAATGAGGGAAAGACAGTGAAGAGTGCTTGCGGAGTACATTGACATGAGAGACAAGACTGTTATTTTGCAATGTTTTTTATTAAGCAGAGTTGCAAGAGCTATAATGATATATATGTACATTTATGGAATAAAAAGTTAAATGCTTTCAGTCCACATGTTCACAGTGAAACAAGGAATATAACACCTTGACTGGCAACAAAAAATATTCACTGGAATAACAAGTTAAAAACACTTCCAGACTTTAACTGGACAAAAACTGAAGCTCTGTGCTTTAACAGTCCTCATGTTCACAGTAAAACAAGGAATAGAACACCTTGACTGGCAACAAAAAATATTCACTGGAATAAAAAAGTTAAATTTGCTGCACCCACTTCCAGACTTTCTTTATATACATATAAAGTGCAACAAAAACTGAAGCTCTGTGCTTAAACAGTCCTCTTCAAAGAGTGACTGGCTGTATGAATACTGGGATGGTTGCCGTGTGGGGTCAGGGGTCCTCGTGTGCCGTTGTGGTGCAGAGGGGCTTGGTGTGTAGCCAGGCTGTGGCCTTCTATACAGGTACGGTGACTGTTCCTGTAATTGTCCACCAATGCTGCTGTGGGGTTGCGCATGCATGAATTCCCCCATCAGGGAAAAGCCCTCCCGAATATTGGCATTCATCTGAACAAAGCTTTCTGCGTTGCGGGTGGATGTTTTCTGATTTTGCTCCATCAGCTCCACCATCCTCCTTTTGAGTTTGAGGTCTTCCTGTACGGCATGGTCAACTGGAAGTTTTTTTTTCAAGCGGTCACTTCTGTGGCCGTTCAGCTGCACCTTGAATAAACCAGAGCATTTTTTTATTATTACACAATAGGACCACCAGATCACATAAGACCAAAGGCATGTTGTGCAATAGCTTCTACTTTTACAAATACAACAGCTCTCAATACATTCTACTTTTACAAAGCTTAAACGTGTTCAGTTTTTCTGTGGAAGGTACTGTATCGTAGTATGTAGCAAGTCCGTTAAGCTTGAAATCATGAACATACCTGGAGCAGATTCCTGCGATGCTGTACAACTGCAGCAGCTGGCAGACTTCCGCTGGATTCGCTCAACTCTGGCGGTGGCGAATCGTTGGAACACTCCAAACTCCGTGGTGAGCTTGGTCCGGAAGACGACGCTTCCAGGTCCACCGTCTCGATGCCCGAGCTAAGGGAGCACGTTGCAGGCGAGCCACCCCAGACCTCTTCACACAGCTCAAAAAACATGTGCACAACACGTCCTTGGCCACTCCGATGCTTCGTGTCCACCGCATGCCTGTACTTTATGCGGATTTGTTTAAGCTTGGCGGCAAGCTGGGCCTTTGTAATGGCCCCCACGCTGTGAGGGAAATCCTTCCCTGTGTCGGTCCTCGGATACTGCGCCTGAAATAAGTCGTCTATATCACTATACTTCAACTTGCAGGACTCCCAGTCAACATTGTCCTGTATTAGTGAAGTTTTGTACTCTAATGTGACCCGAAGTAGAAGTTCTACCTCATCATCAGTCCACGAAAAGACCTCCTTTCTTGCACAAATATCAGCCATCTTCCACCTTGTGTGTTTGTTTGTTTGTTTGTGCCTTACACATCCGGGGGGGATCTTATACTCGCTGCTTTTGGTGGAGGAAGTTACATCGCCACGTACAGGTTCGGCATATGTGCTGCAGCTTTTCCAGCGTTTGGATGTAAACGGAGCCGTCTCGTGGAGCTTGACACAATCCGGTGTATATTGCGTGGGGACGGAAGGTTTTTTGCGGTTGCATTTGCGTTACTCCGATGCGTTTTGCCGTTTTCGTCCCCGTGGAGTCGGGGCCTAAGGGCAGCCGTGCGCTCCACATAATATGCCAGCGCACGCACCGGCATAGGAGGTGTAATTTAGCCTCCCTTTGCCCCACTATGGGGGGGAAGACTAAAACCCTCCAGCCCTCAACCTGAACGCACTCCTTAGGCTCTTGGGCACAAAGGAGGGGTTCCGTCTGAGTGTCGCCCCTCTCTGGTCACCCCGGATTATTAAACAACTCGGGTGCACCGATAAAGCGGTTAACTCAGACACTCTTTTGGCTGACGTTAAGGCAAGTAGCAATGCTGTCTTCCATGACAGTGCTTTCAGGGAGGAGAGCTCCAGAGGCTCAAATGGTCCTGTGACCAGAGCCTCGAGCACCAGCGGCAGGTCCCACTGCGGGGCGGAGGCGCGCACCACTGGGCGCAGCCACCTGACCCCCCGCAAAAACCGCAACATTAGCTGTCCACCATCAATTGTAAGTACGACAAAATAGATCCCTATTCACAAAATAGGGGCTCTATTTTCCCCTCCTCACACCATCGCTGGAATCCCAGCCACTTTGGCCTGTAACAGGCTGTGGTGGATCCCGCTCTAGCTGCCTGGATAGACTGAATAACACTATCAGACAATCCACCCTGTCTCAGCCTGTCCCTCTCAGGGGCCAAGCCTGGAGAGGTTGGCCCAGAGTGGGTAACGCCCCGATTGCACCTGCCTCCTGGGAGATCGCCCCCCAAACTTGGGGTAGTGCCCAGGGCTGGCCCACCTTCATCTGTGTCATCTCTGAGTACCACGGCGCCCCGACGCGATCCAGCGCTATCAGGATTATTGACAGACGTTCTCGCCTCACTCTCCCCAGGAGTGGGAGAATGAGACGCAACGGTGGAAAGGCGTAAAGCAGCTTCTTTGGCCATGGCTCGTGTGCAAACTTATCCACCCCCAAAGGCGGGTCGTCGCTCAGAGCCATGGAGAACCACAGTGCGCAGTGGGTGTTGCGCCGGCTGGCGAACAGATCCACCTCTGCTGTCCCGAACCGGGCCCAGATCCGCTTCACCACCTCTGGGTGAAGCGCCCACTCGCTTGGCAGGGGTCGGCCCCCCTGTTCTCCAGACCCGAAATGTGGAGGGCTCTCAGAGATAACACCACCTCTGCAGCCCATAACCACAATTTCTCCGCTATGGTCAACAAAGCGGCGGAGCGGACTCCGCCCTGTTTGTTGATATATGCCACTGTGGTGCTGTTGTCGCTCCTGATCTTTACATGTCTCCCCTGAATTAAGGGTTTGAAATGTTGGAGGACTAATACCACTGCCCGTAGCTCTAGGAGGTTGCTGTGCCGTGTCTCTGTTAGAGACCAGCGCCCCCCTATAGCTTTCCCCAGGCAAGTTCCCCCCCATCCCGTTCCGGATGCATCCGTGAACACTGAGATGTAGGAGGTCACCCGTCCCAGTGGGGACCCCCTCCGGAGATGATCCGAGGACCCCCAGAACCGGAGGTTGCCCCCCACCGAGGGGGGGATGGTCACCAGCCGCCGTTTGTGTCTCTTGATATCTAAACACAGGCTGGAGAACCACCTCTGCAGGCGGCGCATATGCAGTAACCCAAGCGGGACCACAACGTGAGCCGCCGCCATGAGACCCAAGGTCTGCATGACAGTCAAAGCTGTCACTGTTGCCCCCTGTCGCAGTCTGCAAATTGCCCGCAGCAAGGATGCCTGTCTGCTCTCTGACAGGGTGGCGCGTAGCCTGCCTGCATCGAGCACCACTCCCAAATACAACGCCTGTTGGTGAGGTATGGGGGCGCTCTTCTTCCAATTGATCGCAAATCCTAACTTGGTTAGGTGTAGGATCAATTGAGCCGTATAACACATTGCCCGTTCCCTGGACCTGGCCCATGACCTATGAGGTCGTCCAGATAAAAGAAAACTCTCATGCCCCGGCTGCGCAGCGGCTGGAGCGCTACAGCCACACACCTGCTGAACGTGCGCGAGGACAGGGAGTAGCCGAACGGCAGCCTGTTGTACTCGTAGGCCACCCCCTGGAAGGCTAAACGTAAATACTTCCTGTGTCTTGGAGCAATTCTGACATGGAAGTAAGCGTCCTTCAGGTCGATGGTTGTAAACCAATTGCCTGGCTGCACCAGTTCCAGTAACTGTTTTATAGTTAACATCTGGAAGGGCCTGCGTGCAATGTGGAGATTCAGACCGCGGAGATCCAGAATGGAATGAATTCGCCTGTTTTTTTGGGCACCAGGAAGTACAGGGAATAATGCCCCCTCTCTCTGTCTTGTGTGTGCACAGCAGATACTGCCTGTTTTTGCACCAAGGCCTGAACCTCTGCTGAGAGAAAACCTATCTCCTTTCGGGATGATAGCTTTGCCTCTTTTATGCCTGTAAACGGAGGAGGGATGCTGGAAAACTGGAGTGAATAACCCCGTCTCAGCGTCCTGTCCATCCACTCCGTTAACATGCAGCTGCGTTTCCATTCCCCATAACATTGTGTCAGGGGATGTGCAACCAATTGTGGGGCCTCAGCAATAAAGCTGTGGTATTCTCTGGCGACCCGTCCCACCGCAAACTTTCCCGTACAGGGAAACTCTGCCCATGGAGGGTCGACACGGAAAGGGCCGACTCTCTACTGAGGTCCTTGAACGCGCCACGGCGCACTCTCGTGGGAGCGTGCGCTCCGCCATGATGTTTTCACCCAAACAGTGAAAAGCATCAAGCGGAGTTTTTATACTTGGCATTAATTGTTTCCTAACCCTGTTACGCCGGCCATAATGTCCCTGTACCCGCATAGCCCGGTTTATCACTCTCACCCGCGCATGCGCACTAGCTGTCTCTGGAGTTACAACCCGGGCAGCGTGTGGGGAAACTGTACTGACAACATTACGTGGCTGTGTGGGTGTGTGGAAAAACGAGACACTCAAACTGGAATACAATTTATCTTTTTTATTGCAGAAAGATTACTTTGCAACCAAAGGGTCAAACAGGGAGGAGGCAGGATTTGCCCTCGCGTCTTGGCCGGAGAATTCCCCTCTCTCTGCGCTTCCTCCCGCCGCCAGTCAACTCCTGGAAGACGGAGCTCCCCACCCAGTACCCCTTCGCTGCGGCGGAACCGGAGCGAGGGCCGGAGCCCGCCGGATTCTATCAGTCTGTCCCTGCAGGGGCCGGTACTGACCCGGTACCTCAGGACGGACCGCGGAGGCAGAGGGCGCTCTAGGGGCTCTAACCCGACACCTCTCTCTCCGCCTTACCACCGCTGGGCGCACTCCCCCTTGCGGAGGGACCTGAGGGTGAGCCAGCGGCAACATGCGGCTGAGCTGTGCCCTTTCTCCCTCCAGACGGTTGAAGCGCTGGGTGACCGAGGCTATCGATCCGAAGAGCCCTTCCGTGGCAACGGGGGTCCTTTCTGGTCAGTGCGGTCAAACCTAGCCACACGTGACGCGACGCCACGGTGGTCAGGGCCATCACTCGACCGGCTGCGGTAGCCATACCGTGGACCAGATTATTCATCTGGCCCACGCAGCGGTCCGAATAATCACTCCCGTCCTCAGACGTCCTGCTGAGGGGAAATCAGCGACACTCCCAACACACCTAGATTACTGGCCGCCGCCGCCGCCATCTGCGCCCCAAGCCTGAATATCTTATCCAGATATTCAAGCATCTCGCGGTCACGCGACAGCGGGGGCAGGGGCCTCATTCCCACCCAGCTGTCTGCAGAAGCAGATGGGCCGCTAGGCTATCCTCCAGTGGTGGCACACCGAGACACTCCGTGTCCGAGTGGCCCTCCACTCTGAGGATTCCCGCCCAAGTAGCCACAGGAGCCTTCGTTCTCAGTGGCTGCCGCCACGTGGCCTCCACACACCGCTAGATGTCTGGCAGGGGGGGTGAAACGAAGGCCGGCTGTGCTGGACAGCCCGGGCCGTAAAAACCTTGACGCAGGCGGCTCACCGGCCTCGGAGGGTACTGGTGGGGGGAGCGGCAAGCCTACACGCTCCGCCGCCATAGCCATTACCGCCGAGAAGTCCTGACGTGCAGACCTGTTCTGCTGATGGCCTTCCTGGCGGTCACCGGAGATCCCGGACGACGAGGTGTCTTCATCATCGTCCCTCTCTCCGACGCCCGGACCCGTCCGGGCTGCTGGGATGGTGAAGACGAAGGGCACTCCCTGCTCGAGGTCCTCCATCTCCACCACGTCGAGCTCTGGGTCCTCCACCGGCGAGACGTAGCGCCCCTCGAACAGCACCAACCTCTGAAGGCGGCTGGAGCGAGGCAATAATCGACAGGCGCTGCAGACTGCTGGCGGAGGTAGTTTTGCTGCCGCGTGGTCGGACCCCAGACACTCGATACACCGGGTATGGGGGTCGTCACCCTCGATGGAGCCCGGACACGAAGGACAAGGGCGCTCCACATTGTTCGTTTTCTTGAAAAAGCTTTTTTTCTCTCTTTGAAGTCTCTCTTCACTCAGTTACTAATGCTGCTTCGCTGAAGAGAAAGGGATGGCAGTGAAGAGGCGAGGCCGCCTTTTATGCGGTGAGATGCGCGCGCATTCATGTAGGCCCGCCCAGGGGCCGGCTACGTCTAGGAAAGTCTCAGTGAAGGACTGCTTGCATGAATAGGTTACATGGGAGTACCCATAGAGTCCATTAGAGAGCGGAGCCTGTGAGAGATATAACAACAACACAGAGGTGTGTACAACTTGTCCAGTGTCCATACAATGCTCACTCACTGGGTCACATGATATGTAAGCTATTAAAAAAACATGCTTGTCAATTAATATGAAAACATACACTTCAATAACAATATTAATTTAAATACTTGAGTAAATGTTCTTAGAAACGTACCATCGAAACCATGTCATCAACCACCTGTCCTACGATATGATAATATAATCTTAATAACTATCTATAAAGATCTATGTGACTATCTGTCTTTGTGTCATACTCAAGCAATCTGCACCCACATTATAAAGGCACAAATGACAATCAGGGACAAATCAATAAATCAGATCATTTCTTTTTGGTTGCTGCTTCAAAAAAGCCTCCTGTTATCCATACTCCCAGAGCGTCTGCAAGTGTCTCAGAGCATGGCTGTTTGAATAAAGGCAACATATGTTAGGGATTTTGCGTGCCTGTTTGTGTGTGTGGTTGTGTGTGTGTGTGGTTTGTATGTGTGTATGTGTGTGTGTGTGTGTGTGTGTGTGTGTGTGTGTGTGTGTGTGTGTGTGTGTGTGTGTGTGTGTGTGTGTGTGTGGTGTGTGTGTGTGTGTGTGTGTGTGTGTGTTGTGCGTGTGTGAGTGAGTGTGTTTAGAGTGTTTAGAGCTGGCACGGGTCCCTGTCTCCACCTCCCATCTGTTTACATTGTCATGAGCTTGATGAGGCGAGACCACTCATTTGTCAAACAACATGTGGGGTAGCAGAGGTGGGGATGGGGAGAAGCAGCTGAGAAAAGTGTGTGTGTGTGTGTGTGTGTGTGTGTGTGTGTGTGTGTGTGTGTGTGTGTGTGTGTGTGTGTGTGTGTGTGTGTGTGTGTGTGTGTGTGTGTGTGTGTGTGTGTGTGTGTGTGTGTGTGTGTGTGTGTTCAGTGGTAACAGGGGGATAATTAGATAAGGGGACTGTGTAGCAGAAAGGTTAATGATGGTAATGAATACATTAGTGTAGAAGAGGGAGAGCAGGTTTTCTTTGCTGTTTTGAATCTGGAAATTCAAACTAAATACAACACAAAACATAACATTTCCAGAAATGGTGCACATTTTTGCAAAACACAATATTCTGTCACTAACACATAAACCCAACAATTCAGTCTCATATGACATTTGAAAATGCTCCATGAAGGAATTACATGTGTTTTTGGTATCCTGTCTCCTGTTTCCTGTGGATCCTGCTATGGGGTATTTCATGTTTTCAAGAATTTCCCAAACCTTTCTTAAGAAAAAAATTCTGCAATAAGATTAGAGCTTAAATTAATTTAAACCTCATTAGTCAGTCTGTCAAACCTTTCACACTTGAGAACACACTCAAACACACACAGACACACAGACACACACACACACACACACACACACACACACACACACACACACACACACACACACACACACACACACACACACACACACACACACACACACACACACACACACACACACACACACACACACACACACAGACTGCTGGGGGTACCAGGGTGTCACCATCTGGAAAGGTCAGAGGTCAGAAAATGGGACCACTGGTCACTCTGATGACATCTGGGACGGCAGACTGTCTGTCCAAATCGACCTCCATGTAAGACAAACACAAGTGCAACCACACAACCACACAACCACTACACACACAAACACACACAAACAGTTTGGTGCACCCGAAGGATATCTGTCATATTGTTTGTCATGTCTGGTTTTGACAAAGTCATCAATACCAAACCATGTCAGCAATGTCTGTAAGTCTGGCTCATTCAGCAGTGCACAGTGACGCTCCAACATTCAACTGTATGAACAAGCAATACTTTGAAATGCAAAAGTATGGTGCGTGTGTGTGTGTGTGTGTGTGTGTGTGTGCGTGCGTGCGTGCGTGCGTGCGTGCGTGCGTGTGTGTGTGTGTGTATTTTTCACTTCATCCATCCATCTTCTCCCGCTTATCCGTGGTCGGGTCGCGGAGGTAGCAGTTCATGTTGTAAATATATGTTTTAAATATCTTGGTGTTAAAACATAGAGATATAATGTCGCACTTTTGTAAAGGGTCTATTTTGCTCTTTATTTATTTGAAAACCATTTATTTTAAAGTTATATTTTGCTCTATTCATCTACTTCTTTTCTGTAAATAGTTGTCCTACTTTTCTGATTTCACATAAATGCAGCTGGTAGGTTACAACACTGTGTGCTATACCACATCAGCAGGCAAGAGGGCAGCAGCCTCCTATAATACAGTGACATTAAGTTACTGTAGTCCTGTACATTAAAATAGTATTTAATGCTGTTATAACACACACATAGATTAAACGTCTCTCGTCATAAGCATTTATATATATGTAAAATCGTGTGCGACAAGTAAATTATTAATGTAACTGCATTTTAAGGACGGGACATTTCCAGGAAAGTAAGTCTAAACAAATACACTGTATTATACCGTATGTTGAGGATATATCTCACAAAAAGCTATGGCTGATAATAGAGTCTCGATGTCTTGACCTGATTTTGTAATGTTGAATTTTACAAAAATCTGAGGACTTTATCACAGAGCACATCATATCTGTTGAGACTTTCACCAGCATGTACAGAAAATATGTCTTAATGGACAGGTTTGCAGGCTTGAATCAGAAAAAAATGTCTCTGTTAGAATACCAGCAGCTTATTTCTAATTAATTGTCTGATTTAAAAGAAAGATAAACATGAAATATTGCATTTAATATTGCAGTACAATCACAATCGTTTTAGTACAAATGTGGTCCAAGAGACAGATCTGGCACACTTGTCCCTTTGCTCAACACGTCCTATATCTTGCTCCATTAAAAAACTGTAGAGCTATCACTGAAAACATGTGTGTTCATGTGACGTGTGACTCAGCGCAATGACAGAGCAGCCGCCGCTCTTCTGTTTATCTCAATGACCGCTCAGCTCGCTCTGCAGAAGGACGAGCGAGGATTAGAGGCTGTTTTATAATGTGTGTTAATCTGAAAGATTAGTTTGATTAGGTTAATCAGAGAACATGTGTGTGTGTTTGTGTGTGAATGTGAGAGTACACATCTGTGTGTTACACTGAATGTCTTTGCCTGTAATATTCAAAGTTGATGTGACGTTATTTGACCGGATGCCAGGCTGTATTGTTCACTGTGTCTAAACAGTGTTTTGTTGATGCCTTGTCAATAAACTCAAGCTGCAGTCGATGTCCACATCGTCCTTCTCTATTAACTGAATCCCCTTCAGAGACCTGACATCAGTATTCCTGTCTGAGCACGCCACTGGAAATAGAAAAGGACATTTTAACCTCTTCCGCAGGTCCATTCATTCGCATTCATTTTTCAAATCCATGTGTGTGTGTTTGTGTGTGTGTAGGGGGCAAAGCAGCCACCTACTGACATAATGGCCCTCTGAGCCCACACAACAAAATATAAAGATCTTGTCTAGAAACTGTATTGACATATTGACCAAACTCGTCACGCACGAAAGCAGCCAATATCGACATGTTGTTCACAAAGAAATATAACCTAGTTTTATTTTAGAGCAGCCGCCATCGATTCTTTCACAAAAGCTATTAAGTTACACGACATAAGAGGAGGTGACACTGTAACTGTGTTTTATACTTATATTTCACAATCAAATACCATGAAAAGTCCAAACTCCAAACCAACAATGTGTAAATGCTATATAAGTGTAATTGTTCAGGGAAAAAAACAACAACATCATACACACTAAAAATATAGCAGATACAACCTAAATTAATTAACCATATTGTGTATTTATACTAAACATATTACTGTATATTATAATGTTTCACAATTAAGGAGCTCCTTCCATTCAGCCTGATGGTTTGGTGGCCTGCTGTTTTTCTGTGCTCAATTACACTACAAGAGACAATAGATTCCACACACACACACACACACACACACACACACACACACACACACACACACACACACACACACACACACACACACACACACACACACAAACACAACACACTTATCAAGTGATTAACTGTCAAACTGCACAGCCAGAGTTCAGCAAAGGTCAGGATTGATTTACATAGACAGATGGAGAGCCCCATTAGAGTGTGTGTGTGTGTGTGTGTGTGTGTGTGTGTGTGTGTGTGTGTGTGTGTGTGTGTGTGTATGTGTGTGTGTGTGTGTCTGTGTGTGTGGGGGGGGGGGTGGGCAACAATCAGTTAAGATAGAGGGGACTGGACACACACACACAGACACACACACACACACACACACACACACACACACACACACACACACACACACACACACACAGAAGCCCCTGTGGCGCTGCTCTGTGCAAGTCGTTCATGTATCCATGGAAACTATGAGCTTGCTGTACATCATCATGATGGGGTCGTGGCACAGTACAAGGTTAAAGGTCATGGGTTGCATAGTGTGTGTCTGTGTGACTGTCCTGAGGATTACATGGGAGGATGTTTTGTTAGCAATCAACCTTTAAAAAAAGCCATTTACATGTCAAGGACACAGTCAGAGGTTGTATTAAGAGAAGTGGATGCATTCACTTAAGCAGAATAAACGAGTAGAAAGCATTCACGCCATCTTTGCATCTATACTGTGGGCTTGGAATTCATGAAGTTGTATTAATGAAAGAGTTGCTCTCTGATATTGACTAACTGTAACATGCTATGAGAAATATTTTATGATGCTGTTTTTTTTATTATATTTAAAGCTGACATAACATACATATGTTCATATAAATAAGCTTTAATATGCCACAAACTCTGTCAATTATTGTCCAAAATGTGAAAAAAATTCCCAAGGAAAAGCTACTCCAGTGACACTGATAACTTAAAGGAGGATTTCTGTTTGATCTTACTATGTAGATTTTACCATCATACCCATTGTTAGTGATAACATCCTACCCAGTGATTGCTGAGATCTGAAAACATAAATCAAGTGGGTCAAGAAACACAAACAGTGAGGGGATTAGACAGCATGGCAGTAAAGACGTTAGTTTAGCTAGATTGTTTAGACCACTTAGTGAGCACATATTGAATGTATGCTTGGTTGCAAAGTTGACAATGAAAAGGTTCAAATGACTCGTTGCCTATAGTTTATTTTACTAATACATTTGGATAGCTTGGAGTTTTACCTACAACAGGTTGAAAGTCGACTCATACGATCTTCAACCTATCACTACTTCTTGTTAAAAATTCTGCTGTGTAACTATTTTGCTAATTAACTCAAGTAATGTTAATATTTCAGATAACAATAGTGGGCAAAACTATAAAAGACAAGCATTGTAATAACTGTTTGAGTTTAATTTTAATTATTTAGCTTTCCTAAATTACTCCCAATCTTGTCCTTTCATAATTTATGTTATTACCATTACTGATGTTATTCTGTATTGGTTCTTTGTCATTGTCTTTGTGCTTATTTATTAAGCTCAAACGTTTTCTCATTTATGTTTTTCTTGCTTCTCATTAGTGTTAAGCGCTCCGAGATATATTTCTTCCTCCTCTCCTTATTATCATCGGTTTGTTGCTAATGTCACTCTAGTACATTCCTCTTCTTAAGCATGAGCATCCTTTGCTTCTGCAAAAACTAAATTGATGTTGATGTGACTCCCATGTGGTGCCCTGTGTGTGTGTGTGTGTGTGTGTGTGTGTGTGTGTGTGTGTGTGTGTGTGTGTGTGTGTGTGTGTGTGTGTGTGTGTGTGTGTGTGTGTGTGTGTGTGTGTGTGTGTGTGTGTGTGTCTGTGTGTGTGTGCGTGTGTGTGTTTGCGTAGTGTGTGTGGTGCACAGTACGAAAGAATAGACAATGAGAGAGAGATAAATGCTGCTGTCGTGCAGCGTTGTGCGCACCGTCACTTTGATAAATCTCACAGCGAGCTGACGACACCTGCTGACAGCACACTCAAATCTGATTGGCTGGAACAGCTCCAGGTCAGGAGGATGTTAATGGATATGCTATGGACAACAAATTGTACACACACATCACTCACTCAAGGACACATATTAAGAAATGGGTCACACAGTTTATGTGCACACAACCCCCCCCCCCCATCTGACTTTGTGTATATCATTAGCAGAGCAATTACAGCTAATGATGGAGTCGTCACTCTCACTCACCTGATGATCAATTATTTTACATTATACAGCTATTTATGCATAAATGGTTCCTAGTAGACAATTAGACTGGAAGTAATGAATCCAGGAAGC